>NW_025939318.1:73118-78028 GCF_000764305.2 Hyalella azteca | reverse complement strand
TTTTTATTGCATTTTCTTATTTTCAACTGTAAAGTGTTGTTTTATCTTTTTAAACGAAAAATATGCATTTGTGGTAAAGGAACCATGGGTGGGCGCCTTGCTCCAAGCCCATGGGCCTATTGCCCCAGGGGTGGGGCAATGGGCCCATTTTGACACTTTTTACAAAAGTGTTTCATTAAAAATTGAATGAACATATAGGCGTCTAATTCACATCATACATTCCTCATTAGTTGTACCTTTGAACAAAACAAAAAACCACCTCGTATCAATTGAAACTTCATCAAAAATTTAGTTTAAAAAAAGTGGGGGGCGCGCTGCCCCATGTTGCCCTATAGGCCTTAACAGGGATGACGTCACTGAGCGTGACTCTACCATGTGGGTACAGAACAGGCTATAAGATGGTGACGTATGATAACCTAGAGGGTGATAGAAGATCACCGGACATCTCCCCCCCTGGGTAGAGTTTTGATCGACCTCTATCAGTTCCAATTGTAGGCCGAAGTTAAAAAATTAATTAGAGACGCCTTAGCGTAGCCATACGCAATGAGTGCGGAATTAGCATAATTAATGTTAGCATAATTAATGTTTGATCGATTAGACAAACACAAGAGCTTAAAGTGCGACTTATATGTAAGAGAAGAACATCTTGGGTCTCCTGGACTTCGGCACAGGTGTTGGAACTGATCGAGGTCAATCAAAACTCTACACAGGGGGGGAGATGTCCGGTGATCTTCTATCATAAGATGTAAAACCCAAAAACCTTTTGACTTCTGTAGCATCTTTCGGGACAGGATAATTGCGAATGCATTCCGATTTCCCGTCGTCAATTTTTACGCCGTCGGCCGAGACAATATGACCTAAGAATTTGAGTTCCTTTTTAAAGAACTCGCTTTTTGAAAGCTTGATCTTCAGTCCGGCTTCGCGAATCTTTTTGAGCGCTTGCTCGATGTGAGTGATATGCTCATGTTTTGTTTTGGAGAAAATTATTATGTCATCAAGGTACACAAGTGCTGAAATTCCAAGTATCTTAAAGTGAACATAAGATATCTTATCTTATCACGCTTGCGTAAAGTTGGAGACAATGCAAGAATCAAATGACGAAATAAATGATTTTTAAAATAATTTTTTTTCGCTATTAAAAAATTTGGAAAATAATTTTGTCACTTACAAATCTTATAACATACTTGACACACTTTTAACTGTCCAATTGATCTGAAATTTTGCACACTTGTGTGAAATCGCAGGCAATGCATGAATCAATTGATAGAATAAATAATTTTGAAAAAAAATTATAAAGTAAAAAAAATAATTTCTTAATAAATTATTTTTTTCAATATTCGAAAATAAAATGAGAAATTCATTGTACATTTTCAACATTGGAGACACTGGATTCTTTAAAAGTGTTGTCTTTAAAATGTAATTTTTAAACGTATATTATTTTGCGGAAATGCATGTAAGAATTTTTTTAAATTAAAATAGTCACTGAATGAAGATCACTCACATTAAATAATATGCATTTAAAAATTAGTTTTTAAAGACAACACTTCTGAACAATCCAGTGTCTTGGATGTTACACATCTACAATGAATTTCTAATCTTATTTTCAAATACTGAAAAAAAAAATTATTTTCAAAATTTTTTTAAGATATTAAAATTTTGTAAATTTTCAAAATTATTTATTCTGTCAATTGATTCATGCATTGTCTCTGATTTTATGCAATTGTGCAAAATTTTAGATCAATTGGACAGGTCAAATTGTGTATGTGTATTATAAGATTTGTAGCAGACGAAACTATTTTTAAATTTTTTTAATAATAAAAACTTTTTTTGATTTATAAAATTATTTATTCTGTCAATTGATTCGTGCATTGTCTTCAACTTTACGCAAGTGTGCCAAATTTCAGATCGATTGGACAGGTAGAAGTGTGTCAAATATTGATTATAAGATTTATAGCAGACAGACAGACAAACAAACAAACAAGAAGTGAAGTTAAAGAGAAGTGTTGTAAATAGAGGACAACTTGTGATAGCCGTAGTATGTTTCACACATGGTGAGTAAAATGTAACCTTCTAGGTAAAATTAACGACTTTGATAATCAACTATAGATAACGTCATAACGATCACGTCCAAAATTGTACAAATAATCCTCGAGCCACAAACAAATATACATCAACAAATTTAATGATAAATTAAGAAATGGAGTTATACAAGTATTTATTTCACACAGGCATTTTATATATCTTTTAAAAGTTTACTGCATTCATTAGACTACTACGGTATAGTATCTGCATTTACGGTGACATTCCCGTAATAAACTTAATAATCGGTGACTGTGAGTTATTGACTCTTGCCTTGCCAAAAGTTGATTTCAGCCTACACCAAAGAGCCAACTAACTATATTTATTCTAGTCAAGGGTAAATTTTTTCATGTCAAGGATGAATTTTTTATCGCAAAATATATTTTTTCAAGTCAAGGATATATATTTTTATGTCAATGAAATATTTTTCTTCGCGTCAGTGATAGAATTTTCAGGCCAAGAGCATATTTTTTCAAGTTAAGGATATGATTTTTTAAGTTGTTTATAAATGAATGAATGTCATATTTTTTATTACATTTTTCTTATTGTTTAACTGTAGGGTGTTGTTTTATCATTTTTAAACGAAAAATATGCAATTGTGGTAAAAGAACAAAGCTTAACTAGGGTGGGCGCCTTGCCCCAAGCCCATGGGCCCATTGCCCCGGGGGTGGGGCAATGGGCCCATTTCGATACTTTTTACAAAATAGTGTTTCATTAAAAATTGAATAACTCTATAGGGGTCTAATTCACATCATACATTCCTCATTAGTTGTACCTTTAAACACCTCGTATCAATTAAAACTTCATCAAAAATTTAGTATAAAAAAAGGGGGGGGGAAAGAAATTTTTTGCTTTCATGGTGAAACTTCGATGACTTTATTGTTGAGTACGTAGTTATTTGTTACCAGTCAACATCCAATCCATTCTAGTGTTACTTATTACTTATCAGTATTATTAACTAATATTTGAAGTTGGATATCCAACTTCATTCGAGAAATTTATACTTTAATATAAAGTAAGGACTAAAGAAACATATGGCAAATTAATGTAGTCTCGGCGCAGATGTAATATTAACATATTTCACGGGTTTGGTGATCATGTCTCACCACCAGTGAATCTCGGATTTGTCCAACGATTTCTCTTGCTTTGATCCCATATAATTTCGTGACTCTACGCTAGGTAAAACGTCCAATGGTGGACGTCAGACAATTAACGTCAGGTTCATTGGAAAAAACTTCAGGGAAATGTGAATGGATGAAGTTAGGCGATTTCATTAATATAAATTATGTAATGATTTCTTGTTCATAAATCATGCGATAGCCTAAAAACGGAACAATTGACGTCCACGCTTTGTGTATGTAGCTGCATGTCGATTCATACGCTTAATTGAAGTAAAAAATTCAGTACGAAACAATGGAGAAGTGGTGATGAAATAATTGGATGTTAAAATATGATTTTATATATTTAATTTTAATTCTATTTGTTTGTTCAATGAAATTGTAATTCCATGAAATTATTACGGAAAAATTTCATGGATTAGGAAAAATTAGGAAAATTATCAGGAAAATATGGGACTGGCATAAATAAATTGAAAGATAAGGCTAAATCTCCAGCCACGTTTAGGATCTAAAACATGACCTTCGAACAGTTTGAAGATCATGAAAAAGAATGTACGTTCATATAACGTACAGATATTGAGGTTGAATATACATTCATTCATCGACCGCAGTTACTAAATGACAGACGCAGGCTCTGAACCAACAGAGCTGCGCTGTCGCAAATACTTTACCTACAATGTACACCTAAAAACAATATTAGCGTGGACTTAAAACCTTGTAGTGAACACATTTACATCTGTTTCACTGAAGTACTCTTTTTAACATACAAATTTGTGTATTTATATAATAATAAATATAGTTCAGCCATAATATTCTTTTCAAATTATCTCCAGAAGTTTTCATCTTACTTCTCGTTTACTGACAACAATCGCACTAAATAACGCAAATCGTTATATATATTAAATATATATTATATAAACCTCTATTTAATTATATTGAATTATTATTAAGAGTACATGAGGTTTTTTAATAATAACATTGTCCATTGGAACATATTTACATTTTGCCATAAAATTTGCGACAAGTGCTATCCAGTACCACATCACTGATCCCAATCAAAAACAAAATATACAACACAATAAATTTTAATAAAACCAGTTCAAATTCTGTAACGCTAGAAAATAGAAGGTTATTTTCTACTCAAACTTAACGTTCAGAAACTTTTTATTGTGGCTGTTTAAATTTTTATTATTCAGAATCCTGGGACTCTTGATGTACGACTGAGCAGTTGTACAGTGTAAAAATTCTTGAGTGAGGTGATAATGGTTTAACATGCCAGGACTCTCGTAAATTTCACTTTTCGAAAATTATAAGACCATTATTTGTTTAAATAAGTACGATAATCTCAACGACAAGCTATATTTAGATTTTTAAATGTCTACAAGAAAATTATTAAATCAGATGGCATTAATTAATTTGCAAAAGTTATACATGACAATCATGTTTGGTTAAAAATAATGCCAGTTTTATTGAGGACATCTTTTGAGTTTAATCTCTCAAGCTTTCTGATAAGAGGTACAGTAACAGGGTCAATAAGTCTTAAAATTTGTCCAAATGGAAGGTTAGGTAAATCCTGCGACGCGTTTCGCTCATCACTGAGCATCTTCAGGCAACGAGGTCGAGCAGCTGAGTAGACGAGTTGCTTGCGGGTTGGCTGCAGAGAGAAGACTAGTGTAGGTAGTGAACGAGGCCACGAATAAGGTTCTTATACAG
>NW_025939318.1:61222-73023 GCF_000764305.2 Hyalella azteca | reverse complement strand
TATAAGTTGACAAATTTGCTAAAACAAAATTAAAAACATATACAAACTTGAAACAAATACAATACATTAGTTCCCTCTAACGAGTTTATTGCTGCAGCTCAAAGAGATGGTCCTCTTTCTTCCGTGGGTCAGTAAAGACTGCAAGTCTTGGAGCTACGTTGAATACTGCACTGCTGTGAATTTATAGTAGGAATATCATGATCTTTAATAATGGATAACTATCCATTAAACTTCTTTAGTCTTCAGGTGACCTCTCTTGAACCAATACTAGACGAACGTGGAGCGAATTGTTCGAACTTTTAATAAATTCTTTTTGTAGCCTCAGACGTCACTTTTTCTTGCTCGATTGATTAGCGGCAGGGACTGGCTCGAGATAAAAAATCCCAGATTCGACGTACCCCTAAAATGTATATTTAAAAATTTTTCACTTTCAATGTAATTTGTTTTAACATAATTATCACGCATTGTTAAAATCAAGTAAAATCCGACAAATAAATTGAAATTTTTCACTAAATTATTAAGATCGTGGGTTCCTTATTCCATAAAAAAAAACATCTTAAAAACTATTATTTTTAATGATCAGGATATTCAGCAAAATATTCTGAAGTAAGAACGTGTCTAAAATCTTGATCGTAGTTAGCCCATCTAAGCGTGCATTAACAATTCAATGAAAATGACTGAGGCATCGACGTAAAGCTGGACAAAAAGTTTAAATAAAAGACCGAAACATGCCAGTTCTCAAGCGTGGTGAGGAATTCTCGAGTGAAATCTGTGGTGAGGCGCGTGTTCGATGAATATCAGGCTGCTGATGCATTTTATATACAACCAACGAGCGGGAAAGTATATTTGTTTGCAATCAGTTTTATAGAAATTTCTGGCTTCCACCACACTCTTATATCGTTCGTTTCTGTTCAGGCTGAGTTACACTCACTTAAAGCATCGGGTTTATCTGCCTATTAAGTCACAGGCAAAAGTGCATAACTTTTCGAAGTCTCAGGACCTACTCCTCCAGTCTGGTGAAATTCAGTGAATATTTGGACGAGCAACTAATGGATTCTTGGAATTCTTTTCTGTATAATATGCAATATATGATTCCTTTACAAGTCAAATTGTGTTATGATTCAAAGTGTGATCATAAACAGGTAAAATTTACAGACAATAAAAACAAATTTATCCTGTGATTAATTCAGATTTTTTTCTTTAAGTGCCGGATAACTTCAATCTAAAGTCGGAATTATTTTCCTCTCTGGAATATCCAGGCTTATCTGGTATCGTCAGGTTGTTTTTATCTGGTATCGTCACTATTATATACTCTTGGTTAGCAATTAGAACAATAAATTTTCAGTATTTATAGGTTTCATTCTCAAATAATGTAAAATTAGTCGTTATAGCTTTTTCAGTGACTGGAATTCACGAAAGTCATCGACTTGTTGGATGAAGTTAAAAAAATGAATATGTTTTACTGGTTGTTTGATTCCTTAATATCGGAATCATTTTCGAGGAACAAAGAGACTTTTCAGACAAAGAACGGAAAATTTGTGTCATCGAATATCGATGATGATTATATACCATCTAAATCGCAGCCATCTTTTTCTTGGAAAGATTGTAATTTGTTTTTTTTTTCTGCTTGTTTTTCATAAACTACAGACCTAAATATTCCCTTTTGCGTGCAAACTGACATTTGCTAATGAAAAATGTTGGAAGTTAGAACCCCTCTTGTAAATCGGAGAGGCACGTCGGATTCTTATAAAAAAATTATAGTAAAAAATACCTAATGCTTGAAATTCGGAACCTTATAACATCTCCGTTTCACTCAAAGCTTAGAACAAACTTAATTAACTCCCGTTAAAATTTTCACAAAAGTTTGCATCTGAGCATCTGTGAGATTATAGCAAAAGAGGTAAATGAAAATATTTGTTTATATCAAAGGGTTAGACTCCAATATTTGGAGTCTAACCAAATTTTAATTATTTTAACGTTAACGCTCAAATATTTTAACACTAACGCATTGATTCGTAAATTAGCAGAGACACGATTTATCAATCTCTGCCCACAATATCTATTAACTTTAAGATTTATTTAACGCAGAAAACTCGGGTTACATTCGGGAAATTATTGTTTCTGAGAATACAAGAGAGTAGTGTGATTATATTATACGTGGGTATCTACTGCTTCCATGTCTCCGACTGAGGAAAAATTTGTATTAAACTTGAACGGATATTCCATGAACCTTTCCAAATCCATATAATTATCAGTTCGTACCTGAGCGCGTGGCCGCATGGCAGTTGTCATAAATTATTAAGCAACGCTGTGGCTTCCATGTACGGCAGGGAGAAGTGCCTTCTGGACTTCCTAGCGTCTATTTTTAAAGCAGGTAAGAACTGACGTTGAAGTTAGCATCAGGAGTGAGGCTTCACAGGACTTACGTAGTGCGAGTATTGCTGTGAACAGGCTCGGGTGTGCTCGCCATCGTGTGCTCTGTAGATCATTTATTGAGTGTTGAACGTTGCGGTCTGTTATTCAGTACAATGTTTCCGTTTACAATACATTCAAGATTTTATACAGTGAGTATTTGTGAATCTTCTTGGACCGCATACTATTTACGAGGCATAATTTAAGAACCTCTTCCCCGCCTTTGATATTATTTATGTTAGGTACTTTGCCCAAATATTGGCAGTTGATTTCATCTCGTTATTCTGCATTAAGTATTGATTATCATAATCACAAATGGTCAAATCCAAACATTCTATTTGTTAAGGAATTCAATTTATTCAAACATGCATTTTCATCTGTTTAATGAAGATGGGAATAAATCTGTTGATGATGTAGACGGAAATAAATGTGTTTGCTGGTGTTACCCGAGGTACAGTAAGAAACCAATATGTTTGTGATGGTAGCTTGCGATGTAACAACAATGTGAGTCAGCCCTTTAAAAGTAAACAAAACTTGCTTCACCAATTCATTTCAGCCATTTGTACCCATGCTTTATCACAACTTAGTTTAAAACATAATTAATTATGCTACAAAGTTTGAGTGCTTGAGAATATTTGTGCAAATAGATTCACTGAAGTCTCATGCTTCCCTTTGGCCTATTTATTTAGTGTTACATTATCTTCAGAATACATTCTCATGGTACTTAACATTTCTGTTTGTAAGTAAACAGTAAACACTGATCTATAAATTAAAGTAAAAATGAAATAAATTACTGTATAAAGTAATTAATAAACCCTCTGAATCTTCACGAGTATTTCTCGGTCAGAACAGCTGTCATATTCATCCCATTCAAGAAATGGTACGATGTATTTAAAAGATTTAAGAATGCATTACATAATCAAGGCTGTAACTTACATCCGGGAATCTGAATACCTCCAAAGTTAAGCAACTAATAACTGATTAAATTTATAACAAAAACAGGTAACTCCTTTTAAAAATATCCAAACCTTCCTGCTAGGCTAACGAACATTAATTTGGCCTATTTAT
Organism: Hyalella azteca; assembly: GCF_000764305.2. Taxonomy (NCBI): domain Eukaryota; kingdom Metazoa; phylum Arthropoda; class Malacostraca; order Amphipoda; family Hyalellidae; genus Hyalella; species Hyalella azteca. Next base: position 69,543 of record NW_025939318.1, on the reverse strand, counting down.
GTAGTGTTACATTATCTTCAGAATATATTCTCAAGGTACTTAACATTTCTGTTTGTAAGTAAACAGTAAACACTGATCTATAAATTAAAGTAAAAATTAAATAAATTGCTATATAAAGTAATTAATAAACCCTCTGAATCTTCACGAGTATTACTCGGTCAGAACAGCTGTCATATTCATCCCATTCAAAAAATGGTACGATGTATTTAAAAGATTTAAGATTGCATTACATAATAAGGCTGTAACTTACATCCGGGAATCTGTATACCTCCAAAGTTAAGCATCTAATAACTGATTAAATTTACAACAAAAACAGGTAACCCCTTTTAAAAATATCCAAACCTTCCTGCTAGGCTAACGAATATTAAAAAGTACTAACTTGTACTAACTAGCTGCACAAATGTTGCGTGAGATGCAACAGGAGATTCTCTCATACGCATCAAGGCTATACGAGTATACGTGGAACACCTGTACTACCGGTCGGGCGAGTTGAAAAATTAACATCCTTCCACAGCATCTTGCTAGGCCCTCCAGCCGTCCAGCTCTGAGTTAAAGACAAGCAATATATTTGCAAGATGAATAATTATTTAACATGAAGCTTTAAATCTCCTCGAATATTTTTCTTGCGTCCATGGTAACTGATAACTGCTGACACTGATTTACGAGTATGTCGAGTACGGAGCTGCTCAATTGTAAATGTTTCTCATGCCTTATCCTTGATTGTTCTCAATTAAATTGTGGTCACAACTTCTTGTTTCATTACGTAACATCTTCTCAGATTTCGATACTTGCAATTTAGCGAAGTTTTCTGTGAAGTTGAGTGAGAAAATCACATAAAATGACGAGCAATGTCAAATCTTCAAGACCATAGGCCTTTTTTAGGTTAGCCCACAATTCTTTTCACGATGGATGACCAGATAGTTTTTTGTTGTTTTGAATGTCATTTGGTCTTTCCAACGCGCTTGGTCTTTTTCATAATAGATAACATTGCCATTATTGAACTTGTGTAAGTGCTTATAATATTTATTCATTAATTTTTACAACGCTGTTATAATAACTAGTTTTTAGCTTTGAATGCATGAAAACTCAGGTGACTGTCCAAACTCCTCAGTTCACAAAGAACAAGCGAAGTCGCGCGCATAAGTTTGGACGAGTTGCGCTTCCACGCCTGCCCAACACGGAAATATTTAGCCGTCATGCGCATGCAACGCGGGCATGCCACGCAGGGCATGCAACGCAGGGCATGCCACGCAGGGCATGCCACGCAGGGCATGCAACGCAGGGCATGCCACGCAGGGCATGCATATCCAGCATTCCGGTCGACGCTGCATTATAGAGCCGAGAGAAAACTGAGCTGGAACTGGCCTCTCAAAAATGAATAAGTCTTGTTGTCCAAATAATAACAAACTTTGTGCACGTAATATTTATACGCAATTTTTCAAGGGTTAAACTTGTCACTATAAACCGAGCAAGGGAAAAAAGTGCTTCGGTATTTAGACAAAGTTTCAATCATATTCTTGAGTGTGAGCGAGAGCCGAACCTTTGCTCAGTGCTACCGTATAATTTGCATGCGTCATGCCTTGAAACCTAGAATCTTAGAACAAAAAAAAACAAACTTTCATATAGTTACAGTATGTGACCACTTTATGGGCTTTAAATAAATATTTCATATTATTTTCTAAAAAATAATCTATTAAGCTAAAACACATTTTATGAAGAATGTATCAGAAATTTTCGTGTTTCTAATTTAAAATTTTCAGTGTTTCTATTCAACAGAAGCTTCTGATATCGACCATGCTGCAGCTGGCCGTACTTCACAGCTCCTTCTCACAGGTGCATGCATTCCAAATTTCGTAAAACTATAGCTTCTCCATTGATAGAATGATTTGAAATATATTATTTTTTTAAAATGAAATACAAATTCTGTTTATTATTATCATGTCTCACGTTTTTCATATTAGAGTTTCTTTCCCATGCATGTCCTGCGTTGTTTTACGTGAGGGCTTGAATGCAAAATTTTGTTTTGAATCCAATTTTTTCAAGCCGCGCACACTTTTTAAGTAATTAGAACTTGTCGATAACTCTGAAAAGACATATTGTTTAACTTATATAGGAATGATTACTCAATTTACCTGTAAAATTTGAATATAAGACCAATCTTTTTCCTGATCTGCTTTCAGATCGTGTTTCCTGGACAGGATAGCAGCAGCAGCAGCAGCAGCAGCAGATATTTTCTAAAAAATAATCTATTAAGCTAAAACACATTTTATGAAGAATGTATCAGAAATTTTCGTGTTTCTAATTTAAAATTTTCATTGTTTCTATTCAACAGAAGCTTCTGATATCGACCGTGCTGCAGCTGGCCGTACTTCACAGCTCCTTCTCACAGGTGCGTGCATTCCAAATTTCGCAAAACTATAGCTTCGCGGTTGCCAGAATAATCGAAAAAAAAATATATTTTTAATAAAATTATATACAAATACAATTTATAAGAGTCATGTCTCACCTTTTTCATATTAGAATTTCTTTACCATGTAGTGCGTTGTTTTAAGTGAGGGGTTGTATGCAAAATTTAGTTTTGAATCCAATTTTTTCTCGTAGCGCACGTGTTTTAAGTAATTAGAACTTGTCGATAACTCTGAAAAGACATATTGTTTAACTTATATAGGAATGATTACTCAATTTACCTGTAAAATTTGAATATAAGACCAATCTTTCTCATGATCTGCTTTCAGATCGTGTTTCCTGGACAGGATAGCAGCAGCAGCAGCAGCAGCAGCAGCAGTAGCAGTAGAATTAACAGCGGTTCGCCTTCAGACGCCAACAACACAATTCTGTCACTCGATGACACCTTAGCCGGTGCTGTGAACCACGACAGACTTAATCGCAACTCGGCCGCATTTTACCGCGGCTTGAGTGATAAATTCTTACCGCGATGCTCGTTTCCTACGGGAGGACAAGGTGGGAATTCGTTAGATACGTCAATACTTTGATCTGTGCTACTATATATTAAACAATCATTGCAATTTAACTCTTAATACGGGTACATTGATTGTCGTTAATGCTATTGTACGTAAATGTCTTCTCCACAGTTGACAGTATGCACGCTACAAGTTAGTTATTTTTTCGGAAGAAAATAATTGGTATAAAAATCAGGAGGAGACATAAAAGTTGGAATATCAAATAACCGCTTTGTTTAGCTATCAAAATTACCTGCGATTTTTACTTTACTTGCAGGCCAGTGCGTTAGGTTATTTCAGTGCCCTTACATGATCCCATTTGTGAGCCGCCTCCGCGACCCGCAAACTTTCAACTTCGTCAGACAACACATCTGCAGGTTAGTCAGTTCTTTGCTGCAGGTCTTTTGGAAAATCAATCATGCGTTTTTAACAGATATTTACAAATTTAGAAGCGCTATCAGCTTGATTGCCTTCATATTTTTTTAATAAATTGTAAATTTTCGTGTAACTTTATACATGCATCTTCTTCATGTGCCGAAAACGCAATGATACTATGATCCAGCTCGTTTATTGGCTGGTTATTTCATGCTTCGAGTTCGAACTGAGCCATAATAAATTCAACAGTTTTTGAAATCCTAATTTGAACTTAATAGTGATCACGTCCTAAATATTCATAGGAGTATACTCTCAAACATTCAGTTGAATCATCGATCGTTTGCTTAAGTTTTTGGAATAACCAGCTCTTTAATTTCATTCTCCACAGCGTCATCGGCCGCACTGTATTTCTGTGCTGCCCCAATCAGGCTTCCCCTCTCCCAACTTTTGGAGTCAATGCTTCCCCAGGACAGACGTTCCCATCTCTACCAAGTTCTGCGGTGTCAGTCCAGCCTGTGGGACTTATACAGCCTGCGATCCCTTTCCAACCAGCGGTACCTCTACAGCCTGCGGGACCTTTGACTCCCCAGTCCGTCCTCTCGTTTCCATCATTAAGCTCGACTACCTCGTTAGGCTCAACCAGCAGTGGAGGGTTTAATTCAGGTCAAAGTTTCAATCGCCCTGGTTCAACAAACAGCGGAGGATTTATATCAGGACAAAGTTCAAGTGACCCCATAAGATTAACTTCGACTGGTGTGGCAAACTCTTTTAATGGAGCTGATTTAAGCGTAGGGGACTGCGGGAGATCTAACGTACCATTCATCGTAGGCGGCCGAAGCACAGCAGTAAGTACTGCGTTGTGTTCGTTGATTAACACGTTGAGTGCGGCAAGACCAACGGGTGGGTTGCAGGGTCTTTTTTCTGGACAAATTCTGTGATTTAGTTTTTTTCTATTGCGTTGGCTGACAAGAATTTATGATGTTGATACTTCCTTATTAGATTTCAAACTGTTGGTACAGGAAAAAGGAAAATCGAATTTTTGCGCCGAAGCTTACTAANATCTCAACTACAAGCTATTGTAACGTAAAATAATCAATTATCCAGGCCAACTAAGTTGGTTCCAAGAACCATTTCAAGTCATTTATACATAGTAGAGATCGAGTGTTCAAAGACGCGCATAGTTCCGGGCTTGAAAGGCAAGTCCTATGAGGAAAGATTAAAGATTATGAATTTTTTTTGACACTTCCTCACTGAAAACCATGCATTATTTGGCTGATTCTCTTCCATGAGACCGCTAAGCTTGATGATAGCTTTAAACCGCATTTCAATAACATTGGCGTGTTCACTTGGCTGGAATTCCCATGTTTCCAGTGAATCCTCTCGTCAAAATACCATATATTTTAATGGGGGCTCACACTCTGTTTCTGTGCTGAAGCAATTGAATTGCAATTGTTGCAATGCATGCAATTGAATTGCAATTGTTGCAATGCATGATTTAAATTGTTGCTATTCCCTGACAATTTCAGCCGGGCTCGTACCCCTGGCTAGCAGCTGTGGGTGCGCCGGCACGAGACGGCGTCCGCTTCATCGTTGCGTGTGGGGGCTCGCTGATCACCGCGCAATACGTCATCTCAGCAGCACACTGCTTCACTGAACTGCCTTTGTGAGTTGCTTGCATACACAGATTATTGATTATTATTTATCGCAGCTAAACAGCGTTTCCTCAGATTTTTTTGAGAAATCAACAGTCTCGTAAAGTGTGATTATATCAACAATCGCTTAATATTTAATTTCATTCACGGACGGCGAATTGAAGAATGAATTATTGAATGAATTCAATGAATTATCTGCAACATTAATCACGGAATTTCACTCTTGAACATTGGATGATGTGTCATTTGATTCATATTCGTCTCATGCAGAACACACGTGCGGCTTGGAGAACACGACATAACTTCCAACAGAGATGGCGTGCAGCCTCAGGACTTCCGTATCCTGCGGCACATCAATCCTGGCTACAACACAGCCACCAAACTCAACGACATTGAGCTCCTACAGCTCGACAGGACGGTCAATTTCAATGGCAAGTTTCAAGAAAGACTTGGAATTAGGATTTTTGGAGGAATTAAGATTTTAAGAGTAATTAGGATTTGTCGGATTTTAGAAGGTATTAGGATTTTTAGGATTCTTAATCCAAGAAGGATTAGGAATTATGATTTCCTTCTAGATTAGGCTTTAGCAAATCATCCAATTTAATATGTTACAAATAATCGGGAAGCTTGCTTCATTCACGTGACAGTGAGACAACTAAAAAATTAGAACATTTTATTGTCACAGTCACAGGACTGTGTCATCCAATTTGTACAATGAATTCATAACCTTGCATTTTTACACTCATGAATTTATGATTGTTGGAGTGGATTTCGTGTTTGACCAATTGTTAAATTCTATTGTTGTTTAGTAACTTTCTGGCTAAGTTGTAGGTAGCAAGACCGGCTCGGCATTATGTAAGCACATCACATTTCAAGAGAATATATTTTTTTCCAGATTTCATCAGGCCAGTGTGCCTGCCAACCTTAGAGATCACAAGAAGTGGTTTCCGAGGTGCTCAGTTTGAGGTCGTAGGATGGGGGTCAACCCGTGAAGGTAATTCTCATCAAGAATACTTCTCATCTTATTTTTTTTTAAAGAAAATTCTACAGTAACGTTGTGGTTTTGAAGTTCATGTACAAACTAGGCATCAAAATATTTTTACTCAGTGAAAAACAACGAGCTTTATTAGTTTTTATCGAAACAATCGCGATAGATCTTGTATCGCAAGTTTATTTATTTTCTCGCAGCTGGTGCGGGTAGCACCACTCCTTTGGTAGCCAATATACCTCATGTTGAGGGGGCGGTGTGTCAGGAGCAGTACAGGCAACGCCTCGCTCTACGTCCTGAACAGCAGATTTGTGCCGGGACAACAGGGATTGACTCATGTCAGGTACGATAACTCTCTGAGAATTATTCTGTTTAGGTACGTTGTTCAGCTTGGCTAGAGATCGCTTGCAGCATTTTGATTACTCAGATTCACCGCATGAATATGAAAACAAAAACTTCTGGTCGAATAAACGGTCACAACTGTTAATTCGTGTATGGTTTTCAATCGTGAGTTTCCATATTGCTTTTTTGTTCGTCGTGCAGGGTGACAGCGGAGGACCTCTCCAGTACCTGAGCGAATCAACAGGAGGTAGCCAATATACCTCATGTTGAGGGGGCGGTGTGTCAGGAGCAGTACAGGCAACGCCTCGCTCTACGTCCTGAACAGCAGATTTGTGCCGGGACAACCGGGATTGACTCTTGTCAGGTACGATAACTCTCTGAGAATTATTCTGTTTAGGTACGTTAATAAGCTAAGCTAGAGATCGCTTGCAGCATTTTAATTACTCAGATTTACCGCATGAATATGAAAACAACAATTTCTGGTCGAATAAACGGTCACCACTGTTAATTCGTGTATGGTTTTCAATCGTGAGTTTCCATACTGATTTTTTGTTCGTCGTGCAGGGTGACAGCGGAGGACCTCTCCAGTACCTGAGCGAGTCAACAGGTCGTTACTACCTTGTGGGGGTAGTGTCCTTCGGTGTAGGATGTGCCCGAACAGGCTTCCCTGGAGTTTACTCGAAGGTAGAATATTTCTTACCGTGGATTCGCCAGAACGTCCAGACGTTCTGAAATGTCTTGTCGCTCTCTAATGTTCAAGCGCTCTAAAATCTCGAACCGCTCTCGGAATGTCCATACGCTCTCAAAAGTTCTGACGCTGTAAAATGTCTTGCCATTCATGAATGTGCGTGCACAAAGCTTAAGAAATTACCAAGTCTTTAAATATGAAAACATTTTGAAATGTACGGATACTTTGAAACACTTGAAAAATGCTGTTCTTAATATGCTGCCATGCAATGGTCACAGGTCTCTAAAACAACGATTTGTATTAATCTGAAGCATAATTTAAATGTTTTCTCAGCAATCAAGTTTACAAATTATTATTGAATTATAATAATTATAATAATATTATTGTTATTACATATTCTGAAGAGCATGTGGTTAATGGATCAGTAAATTTGATCAGACGCCGTTCCGGCTTACGTTACCAAGAAAGGCAGATACGCATGATGCAACGTATGACAGTCACGGCTGTGCACCATGCATGACTATTAATTTTGTCAATTTTATTGAACTCATTCATCTGGCCACGGACTACGTAATTGATTTTAGGGGTTAGTGGTTTGGCGAGAGACTAGCATGAAGTTCATTGGGACAAAATCCTTCATCAGGACTAGGAATCATTCACACAGAAAAATTAATGCACCGACTTGTCCATATATTGATAAACTTACTTTCCCACAGAAAACAGCGGACTTGGCACAAACATGTACAGTTGCCGTGACTATAGCTGGGCCAGGATAACCTACACTAGAGGTTAGAGCAAAAAGTGCATCATTGTTTGGAGAAAAGTCTCCATATTTTTCTTTTGAGTATAATATCAAGGAGCCTGATGCTCAAAAATCGTTAAATTTGAATTTAATTAGAAAATGAGTTAAATTAGAGTGAAGAACTGCACTTGAGCCTGCGAAGAGAGTGTAATATTGTTTCTAATAATTTTGCTATGTATCGACACGAAAACGTGTAATCCTGAGTAAACATTTACTAAAATCAGGAAAAATCGAATTTTTTACGGTTGTTTCTTTGAAATGGCATTAATTTTATGGTCGCCTCCATAAATAAACTTACTTTTTTGTCATACGCCCTACGGAAAAGGCGCATCATATACTCTGTCTCTTATACACATCTAGATGTGTATAAGAGACAGCCTTATAACATTTCCTTGCGCTGTGCAGGAGAATGATATTTGCTGATGTTCGAATACGGGCATTTTCTAATAGGATTTTCTTGAGGTGCAGGCACAGATGATTGGTGAGGTTCGATTACAGGCATTTTCTTATGACA
>NW_025939318.1:59514-61110 GCF_000764305.2 Hyalella azteca | reverse complement strand
AAATGAAGTCTTCGCAGCGTTCACACATGACTGTCTGATCTGCCTCGCTCACAGAGATCTCTTTGCAGTGTTTGCAAACTTTCATCTCTGACTTAGCTGATTTGATTTTAGCCTTTTGTCTAGCAGAACTAGAGGGCTTTTCGACTACCTTTTTTTTCCTCTGTCCAGCCATCGGACAATGCACCGAGGAAAACGTAAGTTTAAAACTGAATTGACTTGAGTAGTGTTGAAGTTAAAATTCTATTTAAAACAGAATTGGAAATTAAAAATACAATACACGGAAACACAATTTTAAAACTGAATTGACTTTGAGTAGAGTTAAAGTTCCGTCAAAAATTACGACTCTAGCTGAGCAAGGGGACTCAGCTAGCTGAACAGCTGAACGAGGTGAGAGGGGTGGGCTGAGAGAATGAAGGGCTCGCGACAGAGGGGTAGAAAGGGTGAGGGGCAGGATAAGGGTCCCTAGACGGCGGGCAGCGTAGAGGTAGACGGAGGGGCAAGGGTGAAGTTTACGGAGCTCGGTTCGAGAGAGTAGGCTTACCAGAGGGCACTTCGCATATCTTCGACACAAGGTGCCATCACTCATTAGATTTACCCTCGGTTTTTCAGCACGAAAACAGGGAACCGTTATTTACTTGCTTCCACTCTCTGTTTGCATTCTCTTTCACTGACTTCACTTCAAGTCCTTTCAGTGAGACGCTTCAATACAAAATGCGTTAAATGCCCAGTGGTTAAAGTTCAGAGTACCGGGATTGGAGCAGAGAGGCGCGGGTTCGATCCCAGCTCTGTGGGCCAGTTTCTGGTCTGGGCGGTTAAGCACAGCAGAATGGGAGCAGTGAGTTGCGAGTTCGAGACCACATCAAGCTGTGAACGTTCTGCGATGTTAAGAATCGGCGACAGGCCTACGACTACTATCGCGCTCAGGAGCAACCTCACTGTATCGCTTCGACATGAATTTCTTGATTTGGGTAAACACCAAACTTGTCGGAAATCCATTAAGTGAGAAAATATTATTGCGTAAAAATTCAAGTTAACCGTGCATAGCATGGTATGTGGAACAAATGCGAAAACCTCTATGTAATAATGCTTGAAGCACATTTAACTTGAATCGGAACGAACAAAACTAAAGAAACTGGTACTTAGGCCGGTGAAAGTCGGTTTTCGGTACACAGAAGTAAAAAAAAAACGGCCATTAGATTTGGTAATATTGCAATCGAGGAAGGATGTTGGCAGAAGTGTCCTTCGAGCGTAGCCGCTTGCACGATTTAATATCAACCGGTGAGCTGAGTGCCTTGCTACAACATTCTTCAATAAATTTCGAATTGGCCATCACTCGGTCCTTTGTATCAGATGCAGAACTCTCGGGAACTCCAAACCAAACCAAGTTGGACTTCCTACGTTCTCTGTCCAGTAATTCGCGTGAGCTTTCACTAGCAACTTCGGATAAATCAACTCTCTGAGACTTGACCTCAAAATTTTCCGTATTTTTCAGCTGAGCCTTCACTCCAGTCAGCTCATTGCAAAGCGAGCTAAATTTTTCACTCAGCGAGCGCACCATCTCACTCAAGGCGTTTACTACATCATTCAACGATTTCG
>NW_025939318.1:57879-58958 GCF_000764305.2 Hyalella azteca | reverse complement strand
TGTCACGTCCAGTACGCGCATGACGTGTAATTTTGTATTCGTACGTTAATAGCGCCGACGTCACAGTTTCCAAATTCACGGCCGCCCCGCCCGCTCATTGTGTTGATAGCTTCTGCTGGGAGTAGCGCTTACAGCTGCGCTACTCCATAGTCCGATTAGTATAAGTGTTATACATGTTTTGTCTGTTTATTGCAATTTGTGAATCTTATGTTTACCTTTGATATTGTATCTTAGTGAGTCATGCTATGTATGTATATTTATCACCAGTGTAACGTAATTTGTCTATCTCTCAGGGCTAGGGTAAAGCGACCAAATTCCACCTTAAGTTTTCAATTCAGACTAGGGCTGCCATTCACGTAAGTCACAAGCGAGTCATAGTGATACATCTGGCAACATTACGATTTAATTGTCGATTACCTTGAATCTTTGATTATTTGAAATACTTCCATTTTTGTATATTTGACTTTCTATTTATTTGCGGCGTTTTCTGTCCCGCAGTTTAACAAAACCTAAAATAAAGAAGATTTGAATGAAAATTTCGCAAGACTTTATTTCTAATTGTTCCTGCCTGGCTATTATTAAGTGGCCCTTGGAATTCAACATGATATCAAGCGCTTACCCAGTACAGCAGTGGTTCCCAAACTTTTTTCAGGCTGGCGCCCCCTTTGGCTCCCGAGTGAACTTCTAGCGCCCCCAACAGACATACGCCTCTTTCTTGAAATTTAGTACGCTGCAATTTTAATTAAAAGATAAAGGTTAAACACAAATGTGTATTTCACAAATAGAACCCTATTTAGTGAACCAATATATTTTTCAGCTGTTTTAACTGTTTCAGCACTAGAAACCTAGGACGTCGCGGGCAAATTTACGGCCGGACTCGTGGCCGGTCTCACGACCAATCTCCAAGTTCAATTATCAAGTAATATCTCCCAAACTAATGAACGCAGCTCTATGAAACTTTGAACACGTATCCATCAAAACCTAACGGGCATGTTCAGCTTGTATTTTTTTTAATTTCACCTTCACTCGTGAGTTACGCGTATATTGCGAAACAGGCCGAAATTCGCAGTGATCAAAGA
>NW_025939318.1:0-57703 GCF_000764305.2 Hyalella azteca | reverse complement strand
TTAAAAACCACAAGCAAGGCAATCCGCTCAGACCCATCATCTCTCAAGTCACGTCTCCAATCTACAAAACAACCAAAGAACTGGATACCATAATAAAACCGTATATTCCGAAGCAATTCTCCTTGAAATCTAGAGACGACTTTTTGGAGATACTCTGTGCTGCACGCCCATCAGGCCCTGTCTCTTATACACATCACTGTAGATGAAGCTTTTGAAATTACTGTGAATTATATTTTGAAAGTAATATTTATAGGGATAATTTTGAGTTCAAGTTTAGACTATTAGCTTTTAAAATAAAATGTTGACACGATATAAATTGAAATGATACCTAGTTGGGGCAGCGGGCCCACGCGTGTCACGGGGCAAAGCGCCCATGGTGGGCTCAATATCCCTCAGTGAAGTCTTGCGTTATACATCATTAGATTTGCCTCAATAACCTTTTCAAAACTATGACTAGCTTTTTGAATTACAAATTACATTTCATATTGCATGATTTTTTGATTTGCCGCCTTAAAGGCAGCAGGTTCTAGTTTATAGTTATGCGTATTTATGACCTTTTATCGAGTTATTGACTCTTGCCTTGCCAAAAGTTGATTTCAGCCTACGCCAAAGAGCCAACTAAATATATTTATTCTAGTCAAGGGTACATTTTTTCATGTCAAGGATGAATTTTTTATCGCAAAATATATTTTTCAAGTCAAGGATATATATTTTTATGTCAATGAAATATTTTTCTTCGCGTCAGTGATAGAATTTTTAGGCCAAGAGCATATTTTTTCAAGTTAAGGATATGATTTTTAAGTTGTTAATAAATGAATGAATGTCATATTTTTTAATACATTTTTCTTATTGTTTTCCTGTAGAGTGTTGTTTTATCATTTTTAAACGAAAAATATGCAATTGTGATGGGTGGGCGCCTTGCCCCAAGCCCATGGGCCCATTGCCGCGGGGGTGGGGCAATGGGCCCATTTCGACACTTTTTACAAAATAGTGTTTCATTAAAAATTTAATAACTCTATAGGAGTCTAATTCACATCATACATTCCTCATTAGTTGTACCTTTAAACAAAACAGAGAAACACCTCATATCAATTAAAACTTAATCAAAAATTTAGTATAAAAATAGGGGGGGCCGCTGCCCCATATGTTGCCCTATATATACATCTATTTTCCTTCATTAGTAATCGCTGGCAAAAATTTCATTTTGAGATCCTACATCTTTGTTAATGATTTTCAAACGAAATAAACAAAGTTGGAAGTATTATTATAATTATTATTAGAATTTTTTTGCTTTCATGGTGAAATTTCGATGACTTTATTGTTGAGTACGTAGTTATTTGTTACCAGTCAACATCCAATCCATTCTAGTGTTACTTATTAATTATCATTATTATTAACTAATATTTGAAGTTGGATATCCAACTTCATTTGGGAAATTTATACTTTAATATACAGTAAGGACTAAATAAACATATGGCAAATTAATGTAGTCTCGGCGCAGATGTAATATTAACATATTTCACAGGTTTGGTGATCATGTCTCACCACCAGTGAATCTCGGATTTGTCCAACGAGTTCTCTTGCTTTGATCCCATATAATTTCGTGATTCTACGCTAGGTAAAACGTCCAATGGTGGACGTCAGACAATTAAAGTCAGGTTCATTGGAAAAAACTTCAGGGAAATGTGAATGGATGTAGTTAGGCGATTTCATTAATATAAATTCTGTAATAATTTCTTGTTCATAAATCTTGCGATAGCCTAAAAACGGAACAATTGACGTCCACGCTTTGTGTATGTAGCTGCATGTCGATTTATACGCTTAATTGAAGTAAAAAATTCAGTACGAAATAATGGAGAAGTGGTGATGAAATAATTGTATATTGAAAATATGATTTTATATATTTAATTTTAATTCTATTTGTTTGTTCAATGAAATTGTAATTCCATGAAATTATATATATTAGGGAAAAATTTCATGGATTAGGAAAAATTTCAAATTATCTCCAGAAGTTTTCATCTTGCTTCTCGTTCACTAACAACAATCGCACTAAATAACGCAAATCATTATATATATATTAAATATATATTATATAAATCTTTATTTAATTATATTACATTATTATTATTAAAAGTACATTAGGTCCTTTAATAATGACATTGTCCGTCCATAAGGATATATTTACATTTTGCCATAAAATTTGCCACAACTGCTATCCAGTACCACATCACTGATCCCGATCAAAAACAAAATATACAACACAATTAATTTTAATATATCCAGTTCAAATTCTGTAACGCAAGAAAATAGAAGGTTCTTTTCTACTCAAACTTAACGTTCAGAAACTTTTTATTAGTATAGGGAGACAGAATTTCTTCTTTAGAGCAGGTTTCATTGAAGACCAGAGAATTTGTTTTATTCGCAATTTTCTTATTACTTTTTTCGATATATCGAACAATATTTTTAGTTTGAACTGGATAATCGAAAATCAGGTTACCGATGGACATTTTTATTTCGTTAACGACGTTTCGAATGTTTCTATCATTCATTATCAAGTTAAAAGGCGCACTGAGTGATGGAATTAGCGTCGACATAAGTACAAAATCAAGTAAAATAGGATAAAGTTTGCAACAAAACAGTATAAGGTTATCTCTACGGAAACGTTAAAAACCACAAGCAAGGCAATCCGCTCAGACCCATCATCTCTCAAGTCACGTCTCCAATCTACAAAACAACCAAAGAACTGGATACCATAATAAAACCGTATATTCCGAAGCAATTCTCCTTGAAATCTAGAGACGACTTTTTGGAGATACTCTGTGCTGCACGCCCATCAGGCCTTCTCGCGTCACTTGATGTCGCCAGCCTCTTCACCAACGTCCCTACTGAAGAAACATTAGAAATCATTGCCAAGCACGTACTGTATATGCTCATCCAACTTTGCCGGCCCCACCAATACCTAAGATAATTCTCATCGATCTCCTTCGACTCTGCACTTCCGAATCACCTTTCCGGGCTCCTGACAACAAAATTTACCGACAAACCAACGGCGTAGCGATGGGCTGCCCCCTTGGTCCTACTTTTGCCGAGTACTATATGTGAGAAATCGAAAATCTAGTACTTTTAGAATTTAGATGAACAGATCAAGCCTGAATTGTACTGCAGGTATGTCGATGATATCTTCGTTGTGGTTCGAGATGAAGAACAGCTGAGGAATCTGCGACTGGCCTTTGAGATGAATTCTGTCTTGGAGTTTACATACGAGCTCGGCCGAAATCGTACTTTGCCCTTTTTAGATATAGTCGCCCAAGCTAAGAATAATTCATTCGTAACCAAAGTATACCGGAAACCCACAGATGCCGGGAGAGTCCTTAACGCCGCCAGCGAATGCCCAGAGCGCTACAAAAGAAGCGCAATAAGTGCTCTCATCCAACGAGCACTCAAAACCTGCTCCTCTGAAAATGATTTGAATACGGAGCTGAAAAATTGCAAAAGAACCTTAGTCAATAATGGATTTGCAAATAGAATAATTGACAAAGAAATCTCAAAACTTCGATCGAACCAAAACAGACTCAACCATGAACCAGAGACTGACGCAAACGTCACAACCATCTACAATGAGAACCAAATGACCAGCGGTTATAAAGCAGATGAACTGATCCTTCATTCTATCGTCCACAACAACATCGTGAACGTAACTAATAATAAAATTAAACTACTGATTTATTACAAAAACAAGAAAATACAGAATCTTGTAATGAACAATAACCCCTGCAAAAATACGAGAGTTTTCCAAGAGACCAATGTAGTCTATAAATTTTCTTGCAATAGTGAAGGTTGTAGACTTCTCCCCAATATGGGCTACATCGGGCTCACAACTACGACTTTAAGCCGACGTCTCACGTGCCACCTTCAGTCTGGTGGACCAAAGAACCACCTGATGGAAGCCCACAACGAGACCATCACTCGTACGGTGCTGGAGGAGTGCACCAGCGTCGTCATGAGATGTCCCGACGCCAACCGACTCGCGATAGCTGAGGCCCTCATCATTAAGGATAGGACCCCAGCCATCAACCTTCAAACTACTGGATTTGTCAGAACCTTAATTGAGACTGTTTTCTGAGTAATTTTCGGTGCTTTGATTCTAAATTAATTTGTGATTTTGTAATTATTCCTAAGAATTTTTATTTTTGAGTGGTATCCTATTTACTTGATTTTGTACTTATATGTCGACGCTAATTCCATCACTCAATGCGCCTTTTAACTTGATAATGAATGATAGAAACATTCGAAACGTCGTTAACGAAATAAAAATGTCCATCGGTAACTTGATTTTCCATTTGCCAGCTCATACTAAAAATATTGTTCGATATATCGAAAAAAACTAATAAGAAAATTGCGAATAAAACAAATTCTCGGGTGTTCAATGAAACTTTTTATTGTGGCTGTTTAAATTTTTTTTCAGAATCCTGTGACTCTAGATGTACGACTGAGCAGTTGTACTGTGTAAAAATTCTTGACTGAGGTGATAATGGTTTAGCATGCCAGGACTCTCGTAAATTTCACTTTTCAAAAATTATAAGACCATTATTTGTTTAAATAAGTACGATAATCTCAACGACAAGCTATATTTAGATTTTTAAATGTCTACAAGAAAATTATTAAATCAGGTGGTATTAATTAATTTGCAAAAGTTATACATGACAATCAATGAATGAAAATGTGCTTCTCAATAAAACTGAGCAGCAAATATATATCGCGTACCTAAATTTATTCATATATTGAACAGTAAAAAATTTCATATATATACTTAATTCAACTCATAATACTTCGCTATTATCATATGATTCCTCGAAATTTTTCTTACGAGAAAAATGTCGAGGATTAAGTTCATTACATTAGTCCATGGTAGACACCGTGAAAAAAACACGTTCATGACTACACAAAGGGGTGCAAGTCTAACCTGACGTAGAAAACAAGGAATGTTCGTTCGGTGCCACAAGAATTTTCAGTCAAGAGAATGTAGTTTTTTAATTTCATTTATTATTAATTATAATATAAACATGACAGATTTGGTTTTAAAATCTAGTTTTATCTGTGATGAGTAAAGGAATGTACGAGTAACGCACGAGTAAGGAATGAAGAAAAACGATCGTCGGGTTCACTCAATTCTATTTTATTACAATCATTATTAAAAAATAATTTCGTCTGCTACAAATCTTATAATCCATATATGACACAATTTAACCTGTCCATTTGATCTGAAATTTTGCACAATTGCATAAAGTCAGAGACAATGCATGAATCAATTGACAGAATAAATAATTTTAAAAATTTACAAAATTTTGATATCATAAAAAAATTTTGAAAATAAATTTTTTTCAATTTTTGAAAATAAAATTAGAAATTCATTGTACATGTTTAACATCCAAGACACTGGATTGTTCAGAAGTGTTGTCTTTAAAAAGTAATTTTTTAACGCATATTATTTTATATTCTAATGTATAATATATTTAAGTCTGCTATCGTTTGATCGTGTTCATAAGCAGAAATTGCTTGTGTTCAGTTCAAGACTATAGTAATATGTCCGGTAAATTATTTATTTATTCTTGGGTATAATATATTCAAGTCTCTTATCGATTGATCGTGTTCACAAGCAGAAATTGCATAAGTTCAGTTAAGACTATAGTAATTTGCCCAGTAATTTTTTATTTATTCTAGGGTATAATATATTTAAGTCTCCTATCGTTTGATCGCGTTAACCAGAATATTTCGCTTGTGTTCAGTTTAAGATTATAGTAATAAGCTCAGTAACTATATTTTAGATTCTAAAGTATGATATATTTAAGTCTCCTATCGTTTGATCGTGTTCAGAAGCAGAAATTGCTTGTGTTCAGTTCAAGACTTTACTGATATGCCCGGTAATTATTTATTCTAGGCTATATTATATTTAAGTCTCCTATCGTTTGATCGCGTTAACTAGAAGATATCGCTTGTTTCCAGTTTAAGATTATGGTAATAAGCTCAGTAACTTTTTTTATATTCTAAAGTATAGTATATTTAAGTCTCCTAACGTTTGCTCGTGTTCACAAGCAGAAATTGCTTATGTTCAGTTCAAGACTATAGTAATATGCCCAGTAATGTTTTTATTTATTCTAGGGTATAATATATTTAAGTTTCCTATCGTTTGATCGCGTTAACTAGAAGAAATCGTTTGTGTTCAGTTTAAGATTATAGTAATAAGCTCAGTAACTTGCTTATAAAGACTTCTCTTCTAACTTCACTTCTTGTTTGTGTGACTGTTTGTCTGTCTGCTACAAATCTTATAATCGATATTTAACACACTTCTACCTGTCCAATTGATCTGAAATTTGGCACACTTGCGTAAAGTTGCAGACAATGCATGATTCAATTAACAGAATAAATAATTTTATAAATTAAAAAAAAAACAATTTTTTTCATTATTAAAAAAAATTAAAAAATAATTTCGTCTGCTACAAATCTTATAATCGATATATGACACAATTTGAACTGTCGAATTGATCTGAAATTTTCCACAATTGCAAAGTCAGAGACAATGCATGAATCAATTGACAGATTAAATAATTTTGAAAATTTACAAAATTCCGATATCTTAAAAAAGATTTGAAAAATAATTTTTCTTTTAAATATTTGAAAATAAAATTAGAAATTCATTGTACATGTGTAACATCCAAGACACTGGATTGTTCAGAAGTGTTATCTCAAAAAAGTAATTTTTAAACGCATATTATTATTAATATTATTGTTACAACACTTCGCTCTAAGTCCACTTCTTGTTTGTTTGTGTGTCTGTCTGTCTGTCTGCTACAAATCTTAAAATCGAAATTTAACACACTTCTGCCAGGGGTCTATTTCTACGACCCCCTGATAGATTTGTAACTGAGAGCCAGGATACCTGTAGTTCCAAGTATGACTAAGGCAGGACAAGTGAAACGCACGGTTAACACTAGATCTATTATACTAATAAAGTGGCTCGGTGAGTACAGAAGAAAGGGGATTGACAGGCACAGCACAAGTACGTGCTGGTGGAGCGGCTAGCAAGGTGACCGCTAGGCAGTTCCGCAACTTCCGCTACGACTGACGAGCGGTGCACAGATCGAGATATATATAGGCTTTAACAGGGATGACGTCACTGAGCGTGACTCTACCATGTGGGTACAGAACAGGCTATAAGATGGTGACGTATGATAACCTAGAGGGTGATAGAAGATCACCGGACATCTCCCCCCCTGGGTAGAGTTTTGATCGACCTCGATCAGTTCCAATTGCAGGCCGAAGTTAAAAAATTAATTAGAGACGCCTTAGCGTAGCCATACGCAATGAGTGCGGAATTAGCATAATTAATGTTAGCATAATTAATGTTTGATCGATTATACAAACACAAGAGCTTAAAGTGCGACTTATATATAAGAGAAGTACATCTTGGTTCTCCTGGACTTCGGTACAGGTGTTGGAACTGATCGAGGTCGATCAAAACTCTACCCAGCTAGGGGGGAGATGTCTGGTGATCTTCTATCATAAGATGTAAAACCCAAAAACCTTTTGACTTCTGTAGCATCTTTCGGGACAGGATAATTGCGAATGCATTCCGATTTCCCGTCGTCAATTTTTACGCCGTCGGCCGAGACAATATGACCTAAGAATTTGAGTTCCTTTTTAAAGAACTCGCTTTTTGAAAGCTTGATCTTCAGTCCGGCTTCGCGAATCTTTTTGAGCGCTTGCTTGATGTGGGTGATATGCTCATGTTTTGTTTTGGAGAAACTTATTATGTCATCAAGATACACAAGTGCTGAAATTCCAAGTATCTTAAACTGAACATAAGATATCTTATCTTATCACACTTGCGTAAAGTTGGAGACAATGCAAGAATCAAATGACAAAATAAATGATTTTAAAAATAATTTTTTTTTTGATATTAAAAAATTTGAAAAATAATTTTGTCACCTACAAATCTTATAACATGCTTTACACACTTTTACCTGTCCAATTGATCTGAAATTTTGCACACTTGTGTGAAATCGCAGGCAACGCATGAATCAATTGATAGAATAAATAATTAAAAAAATTATAGAGTAAAAAAATAATTTTTTAAAAAATTAATTTTTTCAATATTCGAAAATAAAATGAGAAATTCATTGTACATCTTTAACATTGGAGACACTGTGATCGCGTTAACTAGAAGATTTCGCTTGTGTTCAGTTTAAGATTATAGTAATGAGCTCAGTAACTTTTTTTTTAGATTCTAAAGTATAATATATTTAAGTCTCCTGACGTTTGATCGTGTTGAAAGGCAGAAATTGCTTGTGTTCAGTTCAAGACTATTGTAATATGCCCATTAATTATTTATTTATTCTAGGGAATAATATATTTAAGTCTCCTATCGTTTGATCACGTTAACTAGAAGATATCGCTTGTGTTCAGTTTAAGATTATATTAATAAGCTCAGTAACTTTATATTCTATGTTATAATATACTTTAGTCTCCTAAGGTTTGATCGTGTTCACAAGCAGAAATTGCTTGTGTTTAGATGAAGACCATAGTAATATGCCCAGTAATTTTTTATTATTCTAGCGTATAATATATTTAAGTCTCCTATCGTTTGATCGCGTTAACTAGAAGAAATCGTTTGTGTTCAGTTTAAGATTTAAGTAATAAGCTCAGTAACTTGCTTACACGACTACTCTTGAACTTCCCTTCTTGTTTGTCTGTCTGTCTGTCTGTCTGTCTGTCTGCTACAAATCTTATAATCGAAATTTAACACTCTTCTACTTACTTGACACACTTTTACCTGTTCAATTGATCTGAAATTTTGCACACTTGTGTAAAATCGCAGGCAATGCATGAATCAATTGACAGAATAAATAATTTTGTAAAAAAATTTATAAATTAAAAAAAATGAAAATTTAATTTTTTCAATATTCGAAAATAAAATGAGAAATTCATTGTACATCTTTAACATTGGAGACACTGGATTCTTTAGAAGTGTTGTCTTTAAAATGTAATTTAAACGTATATTATTTTGCGGAAATGCATGTAAGAATTTTTTCAAATTAAAATAGTCACTGAATGAAGATCACTCACATTAAAATAGAGGACAACATGCGATAGCCGTAGTATGTTGCACACATGGTGAGTAAAATATAACCTTCTAGGTAGAATTACCGACTTTGATAATCAACTATAGATAACGATCACATCCAAAATTGTACAAATAATCCTCGAGCCACAAACAAATATACATCAATAAATTTAATGATAAATTAAGAAATGGAGTTACAAGTATTTATTTCACACAGGCATTTTATAAATATTTCAAAAGTTTACTGCATTCATTAGACTACTACGGTATAGTATCTGCATTTACGGTGACATTCTCGTAATAAACTTAATAATCGGTGACTGGGAACTCATACAAAACTGCAGGCATGCATTCGAGTTCTGTTTCTTTTGAAAATGATTCTATCCATTGGACAATGGTAATTTTATAATTGAAATCATTATTAATCAAAACGCATTGGATCAATATTAATGAAGCTTTTGGTGAAAGATTTAATCATTCAATTATATTAAATTTACAATCGCCCATTTTAACACAGACATCAATTAGACGTTTAAATTACCCTGCCTGTTCAACTTTATTTTTTTTTCATTTCGTTGAAATAATGTTCATCAGTAATTGTTAGAGTACCCTGGCTCTACTATAGAAACAACCTTATGCAATCTAAAAATATTATTAGTGATTTTAAGTTTCAAATATTTTTGGCTACCATAAATTTTCAAGTTAAGTGCGTGCTGATTCAAAGTTTGGATACATTTTTTACTTCTGTAGGTGTTAAATTTATTCAACTACTAATCAATAGATTTAACACTCATTTCCCTTCGACGTTGTCAGCTAAATATCAGAACTAGTCTGTTAATGGTAAATATTGCAGGACATCATTGTAAAAGGCGCTCATCGTAGACCTTCAGGGTATTCTTGTGAAATCTAAATTAAAAATAATTCATAAGTTACGTTTAAGTGCCATTGTTAACACTGATGTGTGAAACGTGGTGCAAAAACTTTAATTATTCTGAGAAAATAATGTGGTTCGAATCCTGAAGTTTATCCAGTCAGTTATTGCCAGTGGTCAAGTTAGCTTGACATACACACCCACTGGTTCCACATTCATCGTCAATTAGTCCCCAATTTAACCCGTAGGCCGACCGAGGAGTAAGTGCACCAGCTTGCCCACAGTAAGCTGCGTTGGTTGTTAGAGGTTCAAAAGAGAGCAAACCCGAGGCCGTGTGGTTCAGCGTAGTGCCGTCATCCCATGTAAAGGCGTCCTTCTCACTTTTCTGCGTCAGTCCGATGAAGATTCTTATATCTGGTATGAGTGAATAATATCATTTAGCCAGTGACCATAAGTTTCTTCAGTGTACGGTTAATGTGAGTTTTGAATAGAAACTGGTACGCAGTGTTTGCTCTAGCAGCGTTGTGAGAACGAAACTAAATGAGGAGGAAGTGAGCATGTGATGGGTCGTTGAGCATTAGTTAGATGTCGCTCAAGGCATGGTGCAGTTGGAGAGATAAACTGTATACATCAATATTCATCCCTTGGCATTTGCCCGCGTGTTCTACGCACTTCTACCATACGAGGCCGGAGGCAAAATAATTTTCAATATAATCGTAGTACAGGCTCACAGTGTGGAATTTCATTACATCTAAGATTAAAGTGAACTCATACATTGTGTTGAGACTAAATTTGTAAATAAAACCGATATAATTATCGTCCGACACAAATAAAGTTTGAAATCGCTGGTAATGTAGAGAAGCCAAAACATGTTAATAACTCACATATACAGACATATTTTAACTGAAAGGGCAAGCCAATGACGATTGCTGGGTTGAAGTCCCCCCTGCCGATTATTGAACAATTACTGTCAAAAAATTGTATAATTTTCAATCCTTTTGAAAAGGTTCAGCGACTAAAAATCAATCGTACAGCTTTTCAAATGCGGCCAATAATTGGCCCGCTACTCTAGTGACAAAGCGGGTAGAACAAGGCTAGAAGTGCCTTTAGTACGTGTCTACGTCAGCCTGAACTTTTGTCTACGTCTCTTCCTGGGCCATGGAAGTTTCGTCAAGGTATAGCGTGAACATAACAGTTCGACTTCACTAGATATCCACTTCACTCGGTATCTGCAGTATAGTATGTAAGCATCATGTATGTATATACATGTGTTTGAAAATATCGTCCATGCATGTCTCTAAATAATCATGGAAATATCATCTACGTATGCATGTTTGAACTAATGTTAGTTTACCATGTGTATGAGTGTGCATTATCGGTGAATCTGCTTGAGTTGTCTTACATCGCAAACTTGGGTAGAATGCTGAAGCGAATTTAAGACGTAAATAGTTTCGCGTGTGAATGAAATATTTAGGTATAATGAATTCAAAAATAAAACAATTTTATGATTATCTAGAGCATATACAGCATACGGAGAGTTAGACTTCACTCACATGCCCTGATGATTTTCATGGAAACTTCGGTTTTGCCGATGGGAAGATGGAAGCCGGTCATGTTGGAGCACATTTGCACACAGCGATCTCTTGTCACCTCGGGCCCGTCCAACTTGACGTAGAACAGCCCGTCGTCCTTCCGCGTCAGGGACTTGACTGTTCGCATAGATATAATTAGTGGAATAATACATTCTTACTCTACCCTTACAAAATCCTACGTATTGAAATTTGAAAAAAATAATACCATGCCCTATATTAATAATACCATGCGAGAGGTATACCGTCAATTCCTTACAGGCAAGTGACGTTGAAAAAACGTTGACTACGAGTTGATTTCGTTGAAACAACGCGTAGTCAATGTTATATCAATGTAAGGTGACGGGTTTAGCTCATGAGCTCAGGAAATAAAAATTGAAGCCGTATCCACAGCAATTAATTAAATTGGTATTTCATTAGCCCGCCTTATATCAGCTTTAATGCTAAGCAAAGATAAGAAACATCGTACACTAACATTATAAAGTCGAACTCTTAATCACAGATACAATTTTTACGCCAGTACTCTAGGCGTAAATTATCAAGGCCTAGCCTAAACCTTCATTATCAAGGCTAGTCTTCATCCTCTACCGTTCCCATTCGTTGTAGAAAATTTTTTAGATAATAATTTGGAAAAAAACACAATTGAATATTATTGCGTGAGTTATTTACTTTCATATTCGTAGACGGCACCCGTGAGGTTGATGTTGGGGGTGGGTTGCCTGCTGCGGTAGCACAGCCCCAGCCCAGGGTGGTACGACAGCGCCCTGCACCGCGGGTCTACAAAGCACTGCTGCCGACACTGGCCTGCAGATTAAATGAAATGAAATGCACGGAATATATGGCGAAAATCATTCAAATATTTATTTTAAGAGATTTAGATATAGGTGTTTGTTTCCGAACCGTTTCTTTGGCTAGGTGAAGAAATTAAAAAGCCGCGAGTGTAACAACAAACACAGCTGGTTTTCTCCATAAAAGTGAAAATAATTCAAAAGAATTGATAATTTCATAGTAAAAACAAGTGATTCTGCCACTTTAATCTCATTGAATATAAAAAAGTTAGAAAAAATCCGAAAAATTGCCCCCGACCGCAGAGCATCAGCATGCTAACATCAAGTTTGCGCAATGTTATCCCAGACACTTTTCCTGCAGTTCCACTATACTTGAACTGCCGTAATTTGCAGAATAAGCCTTAATATTTTATTATTAAATTAGCATTTTTCTTACTTTAAAAGTTCAAATAAAAATGAATAAGGAACAGTGTTTTTTTGCAGAAGGAAGCCTGAAAGTTTATAAGCTTGCATCCGAAACGTGAGTGCACGTTTTACAGGCTTCAGTGTGCACTTCAAAAGATCGTGAACTATGACCACTTTAACATTGTACTAACAGAGGCTCTTGGCCGGCAGGCTGTCGTAGGCTTCGCCACTCGTCATGAGGCTGTTCAAGACCGAGACGAATTGCCTCGTCGGGGTAACGACGAGCCGCGGCAGAGGTGCCTGCCCCGCCGTGTCCATGCACCGCCACCACCACAGCAGCAGGACTAAGAGTCTTTGAGCTGCCATCGTCGATTTATTTCTCCAAGATGTTAAATTTCTGTATAATATGGTTCATCATTTGATTATAACTTTAATTATTTATTAGTTTACATCTTATAAGTAAAATTATTTTTTTAACTACAGTATATTGAAAGTGAGGCAAACTTATTTGAAAAATGGTAATAGATAATGGAAAAAATGTAGAACTTTATTCATTTTAATATAGACGTAAAACTTTTATAATGTCCTATAAGTTGACAAATTTGCTAAAACAAAATTAAAAACATATACAAACTTGAAACAAATACAATACATTAGTTCCCTCTAACGAGTTTATTGCTGCAGCGCGCAGAGATGATCCTCTTTCTTCCGTGGGTCAGTAAAGACTGCAAGTCTTGGAGCTACGTTGAATACTGCACTGCTGTGAATTTATAGTAGGAATATCATGATCTTTAATAATGGATAACTATCCATTAAACTTCTTTAGTCTTCAGGTGACCTCTCTTGAACCAATAGTAGACGAACGTGGAGCGAATTGGTCGAACTTTTAATAAATTCTTTTTGTAGCCTCAGACGTCACTTTTTCTTGCTCGATTGATTAGCGGCAGGGACTGGCTCGAGATAAAAAATCCCAGATTCGATGTACCCCTAAAATGTAGATTTAACAATTCTTCACTCTCAATGAAATTTGTTTTAACATAATTTTCACGCATTGTTAAAATCAAGTAAAATCCGACAATTAAATCGAAAATTTTTACTAAATTATTAAGATCGTGGGTGCCTTATTTCATAAAAAAAAACATCTTAAAAACTATTATTTGTAATGATCAGGATATTCGGCGAAATATTCTGAAGTAAGAACGTGTCTAAAATCTTGATCGTATAGTTAGCCCGTCTAGCGTGCATTAACAATTCAGTGAAAATGACAGAGGCATCGACGTAAAGCTGGACAAAAAGTTTAAATAAAAGACTGAAACATGNCTGCTTCCATGTCTCCGATTGAGGAAAAATTGTATTAAACTTGAACGGATATTACATGAACCTTTTCCAAATCCATATAATTATCAGTTCGTACCTGAGCGCCAGTGGCCGCATGGCATTTGTCATAAATTATTAAGCAGCGCTGTGGCTTCCATGTACGGTAGGGAGAAGCGCCTTCTGGACTTCCTAGCGTCTAATTTTAAAGCAGGTAAGAATTGACGTTGAAGTTAGTATCAGGAGTGAGGCTTCACAGGACTTACGTAGTGCGAGCATTGCTGTGAACAGGCT
This sequence comes from Hyalella azteca, assembly GCF_000764305.2. Lineage (NCBI taxonomy): Eukaryota > Metazoa > Arthropoda > Malacostraca > Amphipoda > Hyalellidae > Hyalella > Hyalella azteca. Next base: position 43,321 of record NW_025939318.1, on the reverse strand, counting down.
CGGGTGTGCTGGCCATTGCTTGTGCTCTGTAGATCATTTATTGAGTGTTGAGCGTTGCGGTCTATTATTCAGTACAATGTTTCCGTTTACAATACATTCAAGATTTTATACAGTGAGTATTTGTGAATCTCCTTGAACCGTATACTATTTACGAGGCATAATTTTAAGAACCTCTTCCCCGTCTATGATATTATTTATGCTAGGTACTTTTCCCAAATATTGGCAGTTGATTTCATCTCTTTATCCTGCATTAAATATTGATTATCATAATCACAAATGGTCAAATCCAAACATTCTATTTGTTAAGGAATTGAATTTATTCAAACATGCATTTTCATCGGTTTAATGAAGATGAGAATAAATCTGTTGATGAGCTTAGCCTTGCCTGCTTATGTAGACGGAAATAAATGTGTTTGCTGGTGTTACTCATGTAAGGTACAGTAAGAAACCAATATGTTTGTGATGGTAGCTTGCGATGTAACAACAATGTGAGTCAGCCCTTTAAAGTAAACAAAACTTGCTTCACCAATTCATTTCAGCCATTTTTACTCATGCTTTATCACAACTTAGTTTAAAACATAATTAATTATGCTACAAAGTTTGAGTGCTTGAGAATATTTGTGTAAATAGATTCACTGAAGTCTCATGCTTCCCTTTGGCCTATTTATGTAGTGTTACATTATCTTCAGAATATATTCTCAAGATACTTAACATTTCTGTTTGTAAGTAAACAGTAAACACTGATCTATAAATTAAAGTAAAAATTAAATAAATTGCTATATAAAGTAATTAATAAACCCTCTGAATCTTCATGAGTATTACTCGGTCAGAACAGCTGTCATATTCATCCCATTTAAAAAATGGTACGATGTATTTAAAAGATTTAAGATTGCATTACATAATCAAGGCTGTAACTTACATCCGGGAATCTGTATACCTCCAAATTTAAGCATCTAAAAACTGAATAAATTTACAACAAAAACAGGTAACCCCTTTTAAAAATATCCAAACCTTCCTGCTAAGCTAACGAACATTAAAAAGTACTAACTTGTACTAACTAGCAGCACAAATTGCGTGAGATGCAACAGGAGATTCTCTCATACGCATCAAGGCTATACGAGTACACGTGGAACACCTGTACTACCGGTCGGGCGAGTTGAAAAATTAACATCCTTCTACAGCATCTTGCTAGGCCCTCCAGCCGTCCAGCTCTGAGCTAAAGACAAGCAATATATTTACAAGATGAATAATTATTTAACATTAAGCTTTAAATCTCCTCGAATATTTTTCGTGCGTCTTGTGGTAACTGAGAACTGTGCTGCAACTGACATATGCGAGTATGTCGAGTACGGAGCTGCTCAATTGTAAATGTTTCTATCTCATGCCATACCATTGATTGTTCTTAATTAAATTGTGGCCACAACTTCTTGTTTCGTTATGTAACGTGTTCCCAAATTTCGATATTTTCAATAAAGCGAAGTTTTCTGTGAAGATGAGTGAGATAATCACATAAAAGACGAGCGATGTTAAATCTTCAAGACCATAGTCCTTTTTTTATGTTAACCATATGCCCAACGCGGAAATATTTAGCCGTCATGCGCATGCAGCGCAGGGCATGTATATCCAGCATTCCGGTCGACACTGCATTATAGAGCCGAGAAAAATAATATCTTGTTTATATAATAATAAACTTTTCGCACGTAATATTTATACGCAATTTTTCTAGGGTTAAACTGGTCACGATAAAACAGGCAAGGGAAAAAAGTGCTTCGGTATTTAGACAAAGTTTCAGTCATATTCCTGAGTGTGAGCGAGAGCCGAGCCTTTGCTCAGTTTGGATGAAGTTAAAAAAATGAATATGTTTTACTGGTTGTTTGATTCGTTAACATCGGAATCATTTTTAAGGGACAAAAAGACAATTCAGACAAAGAATGAAAAATTTGTCTCATCGAATATCGATGATGATTATATATCATCTAAATCGCAGCCATATTTTTCTTGGAAAGATTTTAATTTGTTTTTTTTGCTTGTTTTTCATAAAGTTCAGTCCTAAATATTCCCGTTTGCGTGCAAATGTCATTTGCTACTGAAAAATGTTGGAAGTTAGAACCCCTCTTGTAAATCGGAGGGGCACGTCGGATTATTATAAAAAATTATAGTGAAAAATACCTAATGCTTGAAATTCGGAACCTTAAAACATCTCCGTTTCACTCAAAGCTTAGAACAAACTTAATTAACTCCCGTTAAAATTTTCACAAAAGTTTGCATCTGAACATCTGTGAGATTATAGCAAAATAGGTAAATTAAAATATTTGTTTATATCAAAAGGTTAGACTCCAATATTAGGAGTCGAACTAAATTTTAATTATTTTAACGTTAACGCTCTAATATTTTAAGACTAACGCATTGATTCCCAAATTTGCAGAGACACGATTTATCAAACTATGGCCCATAATATCTATTAACTTTAAGATTAATTTAACGTATACAACTCCGATAACATTCTGGAAATTACTGTTTCAGAGAATACAAGAGAGTAGTGTGATTATATTATACGTGGGTATCTACTGCTTCCATGTCTCCGATTGAGGAAAAATTGTATAAAAATTGAACGGATATTACATGAATTTAACCTTTTCCATATCCATATAATTATCAGTTCGTACCTGAGCGCCAGTGGCCAAATGGCAGTTGTCATAAATTATTAGGCAACGCTGTGGCTTCCATGTACGGCAGGGAGAAGCGCCTTCTGGACTTCCTAGCGTCTTTTTTTAAAGCAGGTAAGAATTGACGTTGAAATTAGCATCAGGAGTGAGGCTTCACAGGACTTACGTAGTGCGAGTATTGCTGTGAACAGGCTCGGGTGTGCGAGCCATCGTGTGCTCTGTAGATCATTTATTGAGTGTTGAGCGTTGCGGTCTGTTATTCAGTACAATGTTTCCGTTTACAATACATTCAAGATTTCATACAGTGAGTATTTTTGAATCTCTTTGAACCGCATACTATTTACGAGGCATAATTTAAGAACCTCTTCCCCGCCTTTGATATTATTTATGTTAGGTACTTTGCCCAAATATTGGCAGTTGATTTCATCTCTTTATCCTGCATTAAATATTGATTATCATAATCACAAATGGTCAAATCCAAACTTTCTACTTGTTAAGGAATTCTATTTATTCAAACATGCATTTTCATCGGTTTAATGAAGATGAGGATAAATCTATTGGTGAGCTTAGCCTTGCCTGCTTATGTAAACGGAATAAATGTGTTTGCTGGTGTTACCCAAGATACAGTAAGAAACCACTATGTTTGTGATGTTAGCTTGGGATGTAACAACAATGTGAGTCATTGTACACACAACAATGTGAGTCAACAACAATGTGAGTCAACTCATGTTTTATCACAACTTTGTTTAAACAAAATTATGCTGCAAGTTTTAGTGCTTCAGAATATTTGTGCAAATAGGTTCATTGAAGTCTCATGCTTCCCTTTGACATATTTATTTAGTGTTACTTCATCTTCAAGATAAAATTCTCATGGCACTTAATTAATTAGCATTTCTGTTTGTAACTAAACAGTAAATACTGATCTATAAATATCAGAAGGAATTAATAAACCCTTCGATTCTTTATGGGTATTATTCGGTCAGAACGGCTGTCATATTCATCCTATTTAAAAAATGTTACACTGTATTTAAAAGATTTAAGAGTGTATTACATAATCAAGGCTATAATTTACATCCGGGAAATTGGTACAACTCCAAATTTAAACATCTAATAACTGATTAAATTTGCTACAAAAACAAGTATCCCCCTTTTAAAAAAATCCAGACCTTCCTGCTAAGCTAACTAACATTATCAAGTACTAACTTGTACTAACTAGCGGCACAAATGTTGCGTGAGATGCAACAGGAGATTCTCTCATGCGCATCAAGGCTATACGAGTACACGTGGAACACCTGTACTACCGGTCGGGCGAGTTGAAAAATTAACATCCTTCCACAGCCTCTTGCTAGGCCCTCCAGCCGTCCAGCTCTAAGTTAAAGACAAGCAATATATATGCAAGATGAATAATTATTTAATATGAAGCTTTAAATCTCCTCGAATATTTTTCTTGCGTCTCATGGTAACTGAGAACTGTGCTGCAACTGACATGCGAGTATGTCGAGTACGGAGCTGCTCAATTGTGAGTGTTTCTAACTCATGCCTTATCCTTGACTGTTCTCAATTAAATTGTGGCCACAACTTCTTGTTTAGTTACGTAACGTCTTCCCAGATTTCGATATTTTCAATAAAGCGAAGTTTTCTGTGAAGATGAGTGAGATAATCACATAAAAGACGAGCGATGTTAAATCTTCAAGACCATAGTCCTTTTTTTATGTTAACCATATTTCTTTCCACCATCGATGACCAGAAAATTTTTCTGTTATTTTAAATAAAATTACTATTATTGAAATTGTGCAAGAGAATATAATATTTATTCAAGAATTTTTTTTTCAACACAGTTAATACCAAATTTTTTGCTTCCAATGCATGAAAACTCAGGTGACTGTCCAGGCATCGAAATTTCTCAGTTCACAAAGAACAAGCGGAGTCGCGCGCATAAGTTTGGACGAGTTGCGCTTCCACGCCTGCCCAACACGGAAATATTTAGCCGTCGTACGCATGCAGCGCGGGCATGCCTCGCAGGGCATGCATATCCAGCATTCCGGTCGACGCTGCATTATAGAGCCGAGAGAAAACTGAGCGGGAACTGGCATTTCAAAAAATGAATGAAGTCTTGTTGTCCAAATAATAACAAACTTTATGCACGTAATATTTATACGCAATTTTTCTAGGGTTAAACTTGTCACGATAAACCGAGCAAGGGAAAAAAGTGCTTCGATATTTAGACAAAGTTTCAATCATATTCTTGAGTGTGAGCGAGAGCCGAGCCTTTGCTCAGTGCTACCGTATAATTTGCGTGCGTCATGCCTTGAAACCTAGAATCTTAGAACAAAAAAAAAACTTTCATATAGTTACAGTATGTGACCACTTTATGGGCTTTAAATAAATCTTTCATATTATTTTCTAAAAAATATTCTATTAAACTAAAACACATTTTATGAAGAATGTATCAGAAATTATCNTAAGCACACACTTATATTAAACTCATCTTGGTTAATTGGATTCAATTATATAAATGCATATAGTGCTCGGATATTATATTGATAATGATAAGTAATTCTGCATGATTCTGAAAAATTTCTCTTATTCTAGTTATTCACCGTGATCTTAAATGTACCGTTTTTAACTTAAACCCTTTAGAATCTTCTGCAATCTGGTGTCAGGTTTTATTGTAGAACTCTAGCCAGCAAGCGTGCTGTGAAAGCACATCAAAAGATAGAAAAAATATAACTCAGTACTCACTGCAGTGAGTGACAGAGAGCGCATTTTCTCGTCGACGAAAACTTGAGGTCACGGACGGACGGACAGACACGACAGACAGACAAAAGGACATGGTCTGTCTCTTATACACATCTAGATGTGTATAAGAGACAGTTTATACATAGTAGAGAGTGTTCAAAGACGCGCAACAAGGATAGTTCCGGGCTTGAAAGGCAAGTCCTATGAGGAAAGATTGAAGATTATGAATTTTTTTTGACACTTACTCACTGAAAACCATGCATTATTTGGCTGATTCTCTTTCCATGAAACCGCTAAACTTGATGATAGCTTTAAACCGCATTTCAATTTCATTGGCGTGTTCACTTGGCTGGAATTCCCATGTTTCCAGTGAATCCTCTCGTCAAAATACCATATTTTTTATTGGGGGCTCACACTCTGTTTCTGTGCTGAAGGACTCTATATCACTGTCTATCATGCAGATTCTGTTTCGTATTAAAATGCACTGAGTTTTCACACTTGTATTTTTCTGATCTTGCATGTACAAGAGCGTTGTGTACTTCCATGTACATATCAACCCAGAACTACACAAAACCTAAAGTCAGGAAGGCTCTAAAATAAAAATAGAAAGATTCAAATTGTTGCAATGCATGCAATTGAATTGCAATTGCTGCAATGCGTGCAATTGAATTGCAATTGTTGCAATGCATGATTTAAATTGTTGCCATTCCCTGACGATTTCAGCCGGGCTCGTTCCCCTGGCTAGCAGCAGTGGGTGCACCGGCACGAGACGGCGTCCGCTTCATCGTTGCGTGTGGGGGCTCGCTGATCACCGCGCAATACGTCATCTCAGCAGCACACTGCTTCACTGAACTGCCTTTGTGAGTTACTTGCATACACAGATTATTGATTAATATTGATCGCAGTTCAACAGCGTCTCCTCAGCTTTTTGAGAGATCAACAGCCTCAAAAAGTGCGATTATCAACAGTCGCTTAATATTTAATTTCATTTACGGGCGGCAAATTACACAAAAATTAAGCTAATAAATGAATTCAATGAATTATCTGCATCATTAATAACGAAATTTCACTCTTAAACACTTAATGATGTTTCATTTGATTGATATTCGTCTCATGCAGAACACACGTGCGGCTTGGAGAACACGACATAACTTCCAACAGGGATGGCGTGCAGCCTCAGGACTTCCGTATCCTGCGGCACATCAATCCTGGCTACAACACAGCCACCAAACTCAACGACATTGAGCTCCTACAGCTCGACAGGACGGTCAATTTCAATGGCAAGTTTCAAGAAAGACTTGGAATTAGGATTTTTGAAGGAATTAAGATTTTAAGCGGAATAAAGATTTGTAGGATTTTAGGAGGTATTAGGAATTTTAGGATTCTTAATCCAGGAAGGATTAGGAATTGGGATTTCAGGAGGAATTAAGAATTTAAGAGGAATTAGGATTTTTAGGATTTTAGAAGGTATTAGGATTTTTAGGATTCCTAATCCAAGAAGATTTGGAATTATGATTTCCCTCAAGATTAAGCTTCAGCAAATCATCCAATTTCATATGTTGCAGAAGATCGGTAAGCTTGCTTCATTCACGTGACAGTGAGACAACTAAAACATTAGAACATTTTATTGTCACAGCCACAGGACAGTGTCATCCAATTTGTACAAAGAATTCATAACCTTGCATTTTTACACTCATGAATTTATGATTGTTGGAGTGGATTTCGTGTTTGACCAATCGTTAAATTCTATTGTTGTTTAGTAACTTTCTGGCTAAGTTGTAGGTAGCAAGACCAGCTCGACATTATGTAAGCACATCACATTTCAAGAGAATATATTTTTTTCCAGATTTCATCAGGCCAGTGTGCCTGCCAACCTTAGAGATCACAAGAAGTGGTTTCCGAGGCGCTCAGTTTGAGGTCGTAGGATGGGGGTCAACCCGTGAAGGTAATTCTCATCAAGAATACTTCTCATCTTATTTTTTTTAAAGAAAATTCTACAGTAACGTTGTGGTTTTGAAGTTCATGTACAAACTAGGCATCAAAATATTTTTACTCAGTGAAAAGCAACGAGCTTTATTAGTTTTTATCGAAACAATCGCGATAGATTTTGTATCGCAAGTTTATTTATTTTCTCGCAGCTGGTGCGGGTAGCACCACTCCTTTGGTAGCCAATATACCTCATGTTGAGGGGGCGGTGTGTCAGGAGCAGTACAGGCAACGCCTCGCTCTACGTCCTGAACAGCAGATTTGTGCCGGGACAACAGGGATTGACTCCTGTCAGGTACGATAACTCTGTGAGAATTATTCTGGTTAGGTACGTTGTTAAGCTTGGCTAGAGATCGCTTGCAGCAATTTAATTACTCAGATTCACCGCATGAATATGAAAACAACAAATTCTGGTCGAATAAACGGTCACCACTGTTAATTCGCGTATGGTTTCCAATAGTGAGTTTCCATATTGATTTTTTGCTCATCGTGCAGGGTGACAGCGGAGGACCTCTCCAGTACCTGAGCGAGTCAACAGGTCGTTACTACCTTGTGGGGGTGGTGTCCTTCGGTGTAGGATGTGCCCGAACAGGCTTCCCTGGAGTTTACTCGAGGGTAGAATATTTCTTACCGTGGATTCGCCAGAACGTCCAGACGTTCTGAAATGTCTTGCCGCTCTTTAATGTTCAAGCGCTCTAAAACCTCGAACCGCTCTCGGAATGTCCATACGCTCTCAAAAGTTCTGATGCTGTAAAATGTCTTGCCATTCATGAATGTGCGTGCACAAAGCTTAAGAAATTACCAAGTCTTTGAATGTGCAAACATTTTGAAATGCATGGATACTTTGAAACGCTTGAAAAATTCTGTTCTTAATATGCTGCAATGCAATGGTCACAGTTCTCTAAAACAACGATTAGCATTAATCTGAAGCATAATTTAAAATGTTTTTTCAGCAATCAGTTTTCCAAAATTATTATTGAATGATAATAATTATAATAATATTGTTATTAATTATTCTGAAGAGCATGAGGTTAATGGATCGGTAGATACCTATGGATCAGACGCCGCCGTTCCGGCTTACGTTATCAAGAAAGGCAGATACGCATGATGCAAAGTATGACAGTCACGACTGTGCACCATGCATGACTATTAATTTTGTCAATTTTATTGAACTCATTCATCTGGCCACGGACTACGTAATTGATTTTATTAATTAGAAATGAGTTAAATTAGAGTGAACACCTGCACTTGAGCCTGCGAAGAGAGTGTAATATTGTTTCTAATAATTTTGCTATGTATCGACACTAGACCGTGTAATCCTGAGTAAACATTTACTCAAATCAGGAAAAATCAAATTTTTGACGTTTGGTTCAACGTTCAACGTTATGTTCAACATCATTAGCGGAAAAGAAAATGATATTTATAATGATATGAAACAAAAAATACACATATAAATTTGGGATTTTTATTTAATACTTTCCTTCAAACACGGCGTAGGAAACAGCATATATAGAAATTAATGTAATGTGCCGCATTAAAATAATTTATCTTGCAGATTTTACACACGATTTCATTAATTTATATATACAGGACCTCATCAAAAATTTTCCTTCCTAATTTTCTTTTCTTTATCTGGCTTCTTATCTTTCTCTGACGCTTTATCTTTTTCCGCCTTATTATCTTTTTCTGATTTCTCATCATTCTCAGGTTGCTTATCATTTTCAGGTTGCTTATCATTTTCAGGTTGCTTATCTTTTTCAGGTTGCTTATCTTTATCAGGTTGCTTATCTTTCTCCGTTTTCTTATCCTTTTCTTGTTTCTTATCCTTTTTTGACTTTTTATCTTTGGGTCCGGGCGGTTTTTGCCCCGTGATAACATAATTTGCCTCATCCGGGTCCTTGAGTCTGTGCCACTGCGCTATGGGTCTACGTGGGTTAGCCACCATGTCGGCCCAGTGCCGCAGCTCCAAGCCCGTGGCGTTCATGCCGAGCACCACGCGCCCGATGGGATCAGAGTGGCCGATTCGGTCGTAGTCAACCACAGTGATTTGCAGATGTGTGGCCTGCGTGGCGCCAGATCAAAGTTTAGCACAATGGATGGAAGCAAAATGTTATTTCGCTTAGAATAATCGAATAGAGAATACACCAAAATTGAAGACCGATCTTGATTCGTCCTTTAAATCGTAACCGTGGGTTATCAATTTATTTAGGTATGTATTATTTGTCAATTATTTATAAAGTTGTGCTTTCGAATCACTAAAAATTAAACTTAAAGAATGCGTACCTGAATTTGCTCGAAAGGCATTTCGAATGAGAATGACTCGTTGTAGTATGGGTTGAGAGTATATTTCTTGACGCTTGATTTCTTCTTTTTTGTCCGTTTACCTTTGTAGAAGAGGCAGACCTTCACGTACGGGTCTTGGAGCGAAACATTGGCATGAGAAGATTAATATAAAAAGGCAGCGGGGGCTTTCAAGATTCATGCACAACGCGAGCAAATGCAATTTTAAAATTATTTTGAAACAGGAAACTGCATGAAGACCATATCTCTAGGAGAGGCTGCATTAAATAATATATGAATTCTGCTGCGTGACAACTTTCAAAGTCCCTCTTTTCGTTTCAAGAATATTATTGAAGCGTGTTTAGGAAAACTTCTGCCAAAGAAGCTCATTGACATTTTTTTAAATAAATGTTTTAAATTTATCACCTGAGGCTCCACCCACGTCCATCTTTTTCAAATTTTTGGCTTCAAGGACGACGACGGAAAGTTTCCCTGTCGTAGGCACGTAGCGGATGGAGAAACAGATGTCGCCAAGCTGAAAAAATTATAAAAATGATTATTAAGATTTAAATGGCGTCGTTGAAATAACAGTTCATCAGTGCCGGAAAAAGTATTGGAAGAAAATCGGGCTTACTGAACTTTAACCGTATCAATTAATTATTTGGATTTGAAAAACTTTCGATCTTCATCGGTTCTCGCGACAAGATGAGAACGAACAGAATTGAGCCAAATTAAATCTATGCTCTATGCTCGAAAAAAAAGTAGATTTGACGTATCATTGAGTGCCTTATTGGCTCCTCAGTGCCATTGACTTCTCATTGACAAGCGAATATAAACCACAATTTATTCTTTATTCTTTATTCACACAGGAGCATACAAAAAATTATTGTGATAACGTCGATTAAACGCTGAGTCAACGAAATCAACTCGTAATCAACGTTGTTTCAAAGTTATTTGCCCGGAGAGTTGAAGCGCTCCAAGACTCAGAGCCCTGGTCAATCGCTGCTCTCGATCCTTACACTGCTCGATGGTCCTGTCATGGCAATAACGCCCATTAAACGTTTTTTCATCGGATTAACTCATAAAAAAGTTTTCTTAACGTTATTTGCCTGGAAGGTTAAGGCACTCCTATAACTCACAGCCTTGGGGTCAATCTCTGTTCTCTCCAGATCCCTCCACTCCTCGATGGTCTGGCCGAGGTCCATCATGCAGATAGGCAGTCTCACTTCCCCTACCAGGTCGTGCTTCGAGAGTCTGTCGTGGTCGTACACGCACAACAGAATTGTCTTGGGTATCAATTCTGCGTACGTGGCCTGAATCAAATATTCCAATATCCATCAGTATCAATCTTCACAAGATATCAATAGACAAATTGGCTACATGAGACGTTAAGTTGTGATAATATATACAGTAAAATACTCGTAAAGTAGCAACAGAATTGTCTTGGGTATCAATTCTGCGTACGAGGCCTGAATTAAATATTCCAATGTTCATCAGTCTTCACAAGACATCAATAATTTGGTTACATGAAACGTTAAGTTGTGATATAATATACAGTAAAATACTCGTAAAGTAGCAAATTCTTTTCGCAAAATATTTTTTTACAAGAATACAGATTGCAAACTGGGTGTATAATTTCAATTTCATGCATCATAATTTATATATTTGTGAGCAAAAAATAGTTATTTTTAATCTATACGAAGATCCTGAATTATAATAAAATTATGATATATTTGAGCTAACCCTAAACATTGGAAGCATTTTCAATGCATAAATAAAAATGATTCGTAAAATAACACATGGTAAATTGAAAGGTAAAGCAGCTCGGTGAAAATGTCAACAATGTAGTTGATATATACATTTTTCAATATTTTAAAAGCATTTCATGGTTTTTAAGCAGGCTGCTAATTTACTCAAACCAAGACATTATTTACAGATATCCTAAGTGGTGAATGTAGCTCAAATTTTTCTCAAGTTCACATATAGTATTTAGTTGAGTACGTGTTGCAATCGTCAAACTTTATCACTTTATTTCATTTAGGGTAACGCTTATTTATTTTGAACTTTTAGCTTCAAGATCATTATAGAAGACTAAAACCCTAATTTTTATATAATAATTAATATTGGCTGAATAGAAGAAATAGGCATAGATCTCTATTGACCATACCTTATACGTAAATGTCTCGTTAAAAACTGGATTAAGAGTTTTTTTCTTCACTTTTGTCTCGAACTTTTTCTTTTTGTCAGGCAGCATGTAGATCTGAGGGATATGATGAAAATAGTTGAATAATTAACACGTTTCTTATACAATAAAATGAACAGTATTCACGAGTGTGAATACTCACGTAAGTATAAAAGTCTAATATTCAGCAAATTAAAATGAAAACGTGAACATGCAATAGTGCCTTTCGTACAGAACAACATAGTTTTGATATTGTCCCTGACTTGAGGATCATTAAGTACAGCAGTATTCTCTGCACATTATTCCATGTTCAAAAATATTATCGCTTCAAATAAATATAAATCTAACATATCCGTTAGATTTAATTATTTTAGATTAGATGTTATATTTCTAACATATTATGATCAGCAGTATTCTCTACGCGTTATTCCATGTTCAAAAATGTTATCACTTTAAATAAAAATTTAAATCTAACATGTCCATTCATTCATCTGTCATATTATCTCAATTTTGTGCTGTACGACCTTGACGTAAGGATCAGACGTGCCGTTAACGTCCATGGCCGCGAGCTGCTCGCACCTCAGGATCGTCACGTGCAGTGTCGAGGAGTCGAATTCGTAGTCCAACTGAATTTGAATAACATTTTGCAAATAAAATTCTTCTAGGCATTTTTTAGTTTGGCCAACGCGAAATGGGAGACAAGACAAGTCATTTTTTGTTTGAATGGAGAATGATAAATTTTTTTTTTTCGATTTATTATATAACAATTTTACAGATATCAAGGTCCCCTCGTTCATACGTGGGTTGTTGAACCAAATTCTAGAAACTAGAAGAGAATTGAGAGTGAAACCAATTGAGTACGACATTACTTCGGACATTTTAAGCTTAAAAAGAAAATTTGCTGTTTCAACGTGAAAATTTGCTGTTTCAATTAAAAAAAAATAAAATAACTGTGATAAACAAAACAAAAATTTTATGAACGTAGAAGTTTATCGACTACCAAGGCACGACAAAAAAGCAACATAAACGTAACGAAATAAAGAAACAAAGCTGCTACGAAATTTATGGCACATTTCAAGTGCCGCACTAACTCTGCACTGGACGAATTCCACTCCGCACTGGATGACTAACTCACTCTGCACTGGATGACTAACTCACTCTGCACTGGACGACTGACTCACTCTGCACTGGACGACTGACTCACTCTGCACTGGATGACTAACTCACTCTGTAGTCTGTACTGGACGACTGACTCACTCTATACAGGATGCGGCCAAGACATGGCTTCTCCTCCTGTTTGCTTGACGCGGCGTCCTGCTCCTCGGCGAGTCCCGCCAGCTCCTCCATTTCTGCCTGGGCAGCGCAACACAAGAAACTCAACAGCTTTGAGTGCCTCAAACACACCAACATTGCCGAAGGAAAACTAGCCAAAAATGTTAAATGATCTGAACTTGCACCCATGTGGTACTATCTTGAATGAAAGAGTATCCGAAACTATTTTAACGGTCGAAAATTATTTTTATTTCCAAGTTTTTCACATATTTTAGCGTGGGAAGCGACCTCCATGAGTCAGCTTGCAGACAGGCTTCAATGAGTCGCGTCGATTTTCAACTTTTTGCTATTGTCATGAGACCACGTATTTTTTATTCTAACAAATTAAAGTTTTCTTAATTATCCAGACTGCATTCTAGTTTGTTTGTTTTTAACAGTAGAAGAGCTTTGCTTTTTAACGCAAGCTTTACGTGCGTCACAATATAATACTTTGCTGAGCTCGTCCAACATACGAGCTCAAAGTATCTACCGCCACCTCCGCGAAGTAACTCTTCGTAAACTAAACGAAAAGGCCTGTCGAACATTGAATTTTGTCCAAATTATTATACCTGCGTCCCAGTAAGAAGAGTATGAAGCTGTGCAGCTGTTCAATGGCAAAGTTCTACATCAAATGTTTACTCAAGTGGTATGTCGCTCACTCCTTGAGCGACATGTGTGAGAGCTTCCAGCTCACGTCGATAGCTGGTCACGAGGGACATTTTAGTTGCTTGTGGAATAGGAGGCAAAGTGTTACGCAAAATAAAACCACTAGCGCAAGATGGTTTACCTGCATTGATATAAAATCATTGTCTAAAGGACGTCAGAGAAATTGATATAAACAGAGCGAAAACCAGCATTCTCTGATTATGCGACAGCTTTCAAATGTATGAAAAAAAAATTCTTTAGGCAAGTGAATTTTTTCAACTGATTATGACTCAATGGAGTGACTACTTATATATTAAATTTGATACTTATATTAATATATTTTACAGGAAAACTCCAAACTCACCCTTTCTTTAGCCGCCTCAGAGAGCTGCTGCAAGGACTTGACGTCTGGCCCTTTTTTCTTCTTATTTCGTCGTCTGCACCTCCTGCAGCATCGCGTGTTGCAGCCGCAGCAGCAGCACATGCACAGACCAAGCAGCAGCAAGCCCAGAGCTGCAGCACGAGCAGCACGAGTCATTTAAGTCCCAAACCCATGATCGCTAATTATTTTAACAATATATTGCTCCGAATTTTGAATTTGGCATCCAGAAACTAATGCTTTTTTATAGTTTGGCATCGAGGAGACTCAGAAAATTAATAATATGCGCAGTCAAGAGAAATATTTTTTCCCATTGAAAGGCTGATGGGTTCGTAGTTGTGCTCCATACTCAACACAATAGCGAAGGTATCTAGGCGAATGATGAATACGTGAGTTTGGAGATACTCTGTTGATCGAATGTTTCCTATTATGGGTGAAGCTCGTTTTTCTTTAAACGTTGAGACCAGGGGCCTTCAGCCTGACAGAGCAAATGATCTGCATACAAAAATCAGACCATATCAAACAGAGACAATTTACCTGTATACAGTGATAAAATAACTTTCAATTTACGGGATAATTTTATATAAATGGAATTATTCTCACCGGCCAGGCTGGCGATGAACGCCTCCACAGAGAGGTTCATGTAATGAGCCAAGTCTTCTATTTCATGGAGCATCGTTGTGGTGGTGGTGCCTTGGTGTGTTCAACGAATTTGATCAAACTCAATCCTTTGTTTTTGGATGAATTAACCGTCGTCAATGCTATTTGTACGTAGAGTCCAGGTAACTAGAGTTACCGCCAGTAAAAATTGGGTTAAGATCTTTATTTCGATAATACGATAAGACTTCTCATTTTATTGTGGCTTAAGATAACATCTGAAATATACGGACAAATCATATGAAGTGATTATTCACCGCATTTGTTCTAAGCTTATCAAATATCTCAGGTTTTTGGCTTTCATTAAGTAATCTGAGCTCAAAAACCCAACTTGCTCAGACGTATGATCAACTGTTCAGAAAGCTTGATATTTTGAAGACAATTTCTTGCCAATACTTTTATGTCTCAAAGTATCCATCATTATTTACTCTGTGAAAAAGAATTTCAATTTAGACGCAAAACTGCCTCGCTGAATTTCATTAATAGGACCAGAGTGTGCGCCAGTCCAGGGATATCACGTCATGGATTTGTTTATACAAATTTCCAACTATTAAGATTTTATACACATGCTCTTCATGATCATTCAGCCATCTCACCAGCACTTAACTCTGCCACGACATCAGCAGGCCACCTCACAAGCACCTCACCTCACTCTGCCAAATCAGCAGGCCACTTCACCAGCACTTCACACTGGCAGTCCACCTCACTCTGCCACGACACCCACAGATCTTTTCAGCAACATCACAGTGCCTTCGTCGAACTCTCAGGCCGAACACTTGAACAAACAGTGTTCCAGTGATCATGGCCTCCATTTGCTGCCACGAGCAGAGTTGACTTCAGTGTTCGAGAACAAATTTAATGCATTAGGTTTTATAATACGCTCCTTACTGTGTTATACTGATAATAATAGTTCGTGCCATTGAATGACTTTTGAAAATTTGATCAATTTTAGACGGTCATCGCTAGGCACGATAATACTTTACAATATTGCTGACGAACCAGTCGTTGTTTCAAATCCAGAGTTTCGTAATATTCTGCTGAAATTTGTACCGAACAAAAACATGACTGACGGCACATACCACGCAACTTCAGAAAACGCACCGGCCTTGAGCACACAATACAATATTATCAATCAGTAAATTCAAGCCCAAAAGGTATTTCTTCAAGAAATGACAGCAAAGAAACTTAATTAAATGTGAACAAAAATGTTCCTGTCCTCAGATAACGCAGTAAAGAAATGAGATGATCGAATACTTCCCATTTGAAGGATCCTTGGAAAATTATTGACGGTAACTGGCTGTTCAACTTTTTAGAAACTCTCGCAAAAAATGAAATTTTCAATCATTCATACTTTCCGGAAGCGCCGTTTATCATAAATTCCGAAGAAAAATTTTATACAATTTATTAACTGGTCAGGGATAGCTACAGTTATCAATTATTCCCAACAACAGCAATTCGAAAAATTACCGAGAAGTGCGTGCAATACGATCGAAGTTTCTCCAATTCGAAGTCCGTCCAGTTTGCAGTTTTTCCAATTGGAAGTCCTCACTCGGAAAGGATAAGAAGAAAAACCATTCCAACAATCAATAATTCTAATTAACTTTCTTAAAGTATACATTACATTATCGAATAGTTATCCACATTTCACAGTAACGGGTAAATAATAAAACATCTGATAAGTAGACACTAACTTGTTATTCAAAATTAACAGGATCACAACACATATGTTATTATGTATAATTAAACACAAAGATAATTCATTGAAATAAATATCACGAATACGGTTGCTAAACACTCACAAAGTTGTTGAGTTTACCATTAAAAAATTCTACGCCTACAGGTTTAAATTTGGAACCAATTCCGACAGCATGAGGTTAGCCCGAGGAAAGTAGTAATTAAATGCAGCCCGAAAGCCAACTGTGTAATAAACTCCTTTAAAAGTTATATCTATATATTCACTCTCATTCAACTCAAGTATGATAAAATCACTAGGAAAATTACTGTAAATTGAACGAATTGCATGCAAATTCGTCATTACTATTAAGCCAACGTGCCGAAGTGTACAGCCAAGAGAAACTTGATGAACAACTTTATGCTCTTAAATTTAGTGATGCAGGACCGTCGTTAACGGCAAGGTACTCCTGAGTTATACTCCTATTGTAGGCAACTTGAAAAGAGCTCTAATCGGGTCATTAAATTGAACTCTACCTTCATCGTGAAGTAAAATCACGGATGATCATTGAAACATAAAAAGTAAGTAGTTTCACATACTCGACCTTGATGGTAGTCAGTAACCTCTGAAACGTTTTGTTCATCTGCAGGATAGAGTTCCTTTTGTTAATAGGTCTAGTCCGACGATCGACGGCATTCACCATTTATTTCCTAATCAAATACAAGGTTATTAGAGAACATCGCTCCGTTGAAAGCGGCAGTGCCATCCAACGACGACCGGATCATAGGCCTATGTTGAACCAACCAAGAAAGCCAGACGACAAAGTGTGAAGTGTGGTGACTGGTGTGTGTCTTGTCGCAAAGAAGATACATCGAACGTGGCCCCCTCGTCAACCAATAGCACTGCTCGTAAGGTAGCGCTACGACAGGCCAACCAAACACGAGATGAAAATCTCATGGGCTGCCCGTCTTCTAAAATAAAATCTAAAACAGGAATAAAATGGTACATGGGAAACATTGTGGCAAGAGAAACACAGGTAACTTAAATCTATAACGTGAACCCAAGGCAAACACATTCGTAACTGAACTGAGAGCGAGTAGATGAAATTGATCACTGCAAAAGCTCATCAAACATCTTACGGTGGAACGGGGTAACAAATGAATTTCAATTAACCTAGTTGAATAATTAAACTTATTCCCGAAAATTCATTTTTAGCACTAAAAACAGAATTCGAGTTTCGAATTATAGGCGCTATTTTTTTCTGAAGAATTTTAAGAGTTCCTCCTACAAAAAAAAACGGAAAAAAATCACAGGCTTGATTAACGTCGACATAAAGAACTCGAAAGTGTGATAAAAAAAATTCACTCATCATGAGACTGAAAATAATGCGTCACAGACAGCAAGGCTTTTCTATAGTCTAACTATAGGATGTAGAGTTTGCATGAGCGGCATCCCGCAGACAGCGAAGCGGCCTGGCTGAGAAAGACGCTTCAAATGGCACAGCTCAGGCAATTGCGGAGAGTATTAGCTTAGTGAGTGTACTTCAACTTTGTGATGAGAACATACACACCTAGACTACCTGAATAAAGTAACAAATTCCAGTGTACGCATATCAAAATTAAACACTACACTCTAGAGGGTTGGGAAAATACGAACATTCTTTGATTCCCTAAAAAGATGGGTTGAAGTGAAGTAAAAATATTCCTTTCTTCCGAGCTCTTAGGGATGCATAAAGACCTTAGCTATTCAGAGTGGAGTAATCAATGAGGACGGGTTATAAAATCTCCAAAAACACAAAAACGTTCTTAACCAATCATAAACTCTATTCATTTCCTCCCACAGTAGGAATGCGTGATTGGAAAACTATATCATCTAACAGGCCATTGAAATTTACGCATAATGATAGACATATTCAGCGACATATCTGATAAAGTAACAATTCCTAACAGTGTAATCATTTCAATAAGTAGAACAGCTCATTTTTGGGTCTGATTGTTTCTCCTATGAAGCTTAGCTCAATGGCAACAACTGGCAGCTGAAGTATGTTTTCGGATTATTGTGAAAATATTTGTAGGACAGCAATTGGGAAAATTCTATTAATTCGCGGCGCTGGCCTCCATGTTAATGTTCCTTTGACAATATCACGATGCAAAAAGACGGGAAAAATAGAATAAATTGGACTTTGGGTTTCGTTGAACTTCAAGGAGACGTTTCTCTTTGATGGAGTAGTATCTTTTGCGTCACTGCTAGTGCATGGAGGCTTACATGCCCTCGTCCTAAATGAGACTGATGGAGTCCTACCAATGCTATTCACAACCTAAACGATAATCTTTGGTTTTAAGCAAGGATGCAAGAGTGCACGCAAGAACTTCTTTAATTCTCGTAATGCTATTCTATAGAAACCGTGAACTTAGTACTTTATATTATTTACAAAGAATAGGGAGCAAGGAATTGCCATGCTCGTCTCACTTCTATCATGATCTATCTCACTATAGATGATTTAAACTAATAGAGGAAAGAGCACTGACTCGAGTTGAACTTGTCACCGTTACACACATATATAATAATATTAGTAATAGTAGTAGTACGGAGGATACGGGTAAACACTCTATTAATGGAAGGGAGTATAACTTCATGCAGTTGCAAAAGGCTTTTTTTTAGTTCAGTGCTTCTTTCCAGAATTTCACTATATTAATACACACGGTGATAATCGTTATGTTAGAATCGAATAGACGCGGTCTCTTGAATTTAATGAATACTGCATTCGAGATGCTTTTACGTGTGCAACATTTCTGTTGAGGAGTGAACTAAATTATGTGAAAAAAAATTATACGTTTGACGAACTGCCAGGAACTTGAACAATTTTCAAAAAAGAGCCGAATAGCAGATAACGATCTGCAGTGGCATTTTGAAGTGCCGTTCCTGTGAGACACTTAACCATGAAAACCACGAAAATAACCATGAAAACCATGAAAGACACTTCTTGAAACCCATGAAAACCATTCGTAATCATGTAGCCTTTCATCCCGAGATTGAATTTCAGTTAGCAGTCACATTCGTCAACTATTACTGCATAACGCCATAATTTCAATTGCTAATCTACCGAATAAATCCATTATTCCACGGTTTATTATTAACTGATATGGTATGAAATAACAATGTAGTTACCTAACTCCTGGTTATTTTTACGTGCTAAATTGAACCGCCAACTAACGTTCACCGTTATGCCGGCTTAATGAAGTAATAGAGAACTGGGATGACTGAGTAGGTTCGGGGTGCATGCACGTTCTTACAGCACCGATCGCTCAGAGAGTCCTGCGACACGACTGGTGAAGACCAACGTATTGATCTCACGTGCGAACCCTTCCGTGATTTTCCCCATATCGCTCTTGGGTAACACCAACTTCTAAAAACATGGAGATTCCTCAATAATGAGTTAATATTTATTCGAATTTAATTGAGGCCGGCAGAAAAATACAGCGTGATGCAATCAATCCTCAAACATAGAAGGAGGAGTTGATGGAATTGATGCATGACTACGAAGATGCTTTTTTGCTTCAATGACAACTCCTGCTAAATGATGCCATTGCTGAGTCATATTTTTTAAAGGCGATCCTTCTTTTTGACCTGAATTGTAGTTCAATTGTTAATTTGCGTTCGTTTGACACAAATTTCAACACAATCCTCCAAGACGATCGCGATCTAATTTGACTTACGGCAAGTCATCCTGAGTATTCCTCGGTTTTCGCAGTCATTGACAAGTTTCACGATCTCCCGTTGTTAGATTTGAAAAAAAAGAGGCTTCAGCTATTCTGAACGTTTGAAGTTGAAGAAAAATTACATTGAGATTTTCCGCAGTATAGCTCCGTTGGCGCCGCATCTGAGAGAAAATGAAAGCATCGTAAATTTCATTTTCTGCACTAACTTTATCAACAAGAACTTTTTCTAAACAAAATCGGAATAAACTTAGGAAAAATATTTCAACCATCACCAAGAGAACGTTCCAGGAAAATCAGACATAGCTGACCTCTACTTCAAGTTGAGGATGGCATCAGCTTCTTCAGGA
The DNA here is from genome assembly GCF_000764305.2 of Hyalella azteca. Classification (NCBI taxonomy): domain Eukaryota; kingdom Metazoa; phylum Arthropoda; class Malacostraca; order Amphipoda; family Hyalellidae; genus Hyalella; species Hyalella azteca. The sequence goes on along the minus strand of NW_025939318.1, from coordinate 22,738 downwards.
TCCTTCAGGGTGTGCCACTGGGCGATGGGGCGGCGCGGAGAGGCCAGCATGTCAGACCAGTGGCGCAGCTCTGTGCCGCTGGCGTTCATGCCGAGACACACTCTGCCGATGGGCTCCGAGGTGCCGATACGATCGTAGTCAACCACTGTCACTTGCAGGTTCACTTTCTGCAACAGCAAACATGTTTGTGGACCCCTTTGTAAACTAAATCTGATAGATAAGGTGTATCTTTAAAATCAAAGAGATTATTGATGATCATTCTACATGACCATACTGCATGAGAAAAAAAAGGTACTGCATGACCACTTATATACCACATTAACACCTAATTAACTACGTTTAATGTATAGGCCCTCCCACAAGTGTCAAGCGAATTCAAGTTTTGCCGCTGGACAGATACTGAAACAAGGTTTACAGTCAGTAAACCAAATGAAGCTAAACTTGAAACACATATTAACCTTGAGTTCAATTATAAATTAAAATGATACGTACGGGCACTTGTTCGAAGGGAATTTCAAATGAGAAAGACTCATTGTAGTAAGGATTCAGCGTACACTTCTTGATGCTGGTTTTCTTCTTCTTTAGCCGCTTGCCATTCTGGATGAGGCAGATCTTCACATACGGATCTGCATACGATTTCAACACAATTTAATTCAAAGTTAAAAACAAAATATGGCTGTAAATGAGCAAAGATGATCGAAATATTTTATTATATACCCATTATTTCTACTGAATACATTAGAAAAAATGCTCTTTTAATAAAAATTTAAAGTAATAATTGCATTCGGCAAATCTAATTAATTTTTTCCTCGGGACGGACACTATTGCAACCTCGAATGAACTAATGTTATTTTATACAAATGAATACTATATTTATACAAGTGTTTAAAAACAAGTAAACACCCACCAGAGAGACCACCGACGTCCATCTTCTTGAGGTTCTTAGCCTCCAGGATGACGACGGTGAGCTTGCCCGCCGTGGGTACGTAGCGCAGCGAGAAACAAATGTCTCCCAACTTTCCGTCCTGTGATGCAGCAATAAATACCATGCACGAGTCAACACAATTAGAAATTTTATATCAGTACGGATGAGGTACACTCATCCAAGAATCAGGTGTAAAGTGACTATACAATGACTACAATTTACGAGATAATTTTCATAGGTCTAAAACTTAATAAAAAGTTGACAAAGATTGAATTAACAGTTGACTTCGATGGTTCGTTGAAAACACCGACACTTTGAAAAGATCACAAATTTACTTTTTGGCGTTATTGTGCCTCTCGCGTAGCTCAATTTCATTTAGAGAAATCTGTATTTCACTTGTCACAACATTTAAATGTTTTACTAGATGATTTAAAGTAACTTAAATTGAATTAGCCGTTTACGCGTCTCTCCAGTCAAAAATCCTGGCCAATAATTAAATAAACGACAGATACAAATCCGAACTGTAATGTGAAAACCGTTTTTTTATTTAATCGAAACTGTGGAATGAAAATAAAGTGAAATCATCTGTAGGGGTGCACCGTGAAACGCCGTTGCAATGCTTGCAAATAAAATGAGATCGGTTCTCGATGAGAGGCTTCTACGGCCATTATAAGTATATATAAAAACAAACATATTTCATGAGTGAGTACGTTGATCGCAATACTTTATTTTCTTTTCCTATCGTCGTGCGGGTTACGGTGTAAATGTTTTCAGTGTGTCTCAATAATTATTTTTGAAAACCGTTAAAAATGCCCTATTTTTCAGACTTGTCCGTTGGCGCTACCCAAATTCTAAAATTTGTTTTAGACCACAATCGAATTTGCCACCGTTTTTGCCATTTCATTCCAAATTCGTTGGCTAAAAACTTTTTGATACCTAAATACAATTGCGTTAAGATAGTGTAAATTAATTACCACTTATGAGATACTTTACACTCACCTTGACGCGATTACACCGTGGGAAGGAGAGAGCAGATAGGAGAACTTATAGCAAGGCTTGCACTCATTAAATCTACAAACGATGAAGCTGATTTGAGTGTCTTTTAGGTCTTCGCATTCCTCTATTTGCTAGTCAGTATGGGACTAATTAATTAGCATATTATATAGAAGTAGAGCTAAAATGCAATAAGTAGAAGTGCGTAAGTAAAAAACCGTTCAACAAATGCCAAGATTCCGAAATACAAGGAGTATGAATAGTTGGAAATGGGCTAAAGTAACTTACCTGCTTCTTTCAGCCAGGAATGGAAGTGATCGAATAGTATAAGATTTAAGTACCGCTTACAAGTGATAACAACTACTATCAACAAACTATAGGATCCATCAGGTATTTAATCCGACAACCTGTTCTCGCCGAGTCATATATTTGTAAACCAAATCGCAGTTTAGATGATTCATTTCACAATTCAATTGTTAAAATAAGTGCAATTGCAAAATTAACCTTCCTTCACGGAACAATTGTGATACCATACGTCGAACACTTTAACCTCGAAATATTATTCATAATACATTAATAAATTCGTGAATTTCAAGTTTTATTACATTTCAGTGACAACAGACTGAGGAGTCAAAATACTTGCAGAAAATTGTATGGCTCATTAACAATCTACTGAACTATAACATTTTCAGTAGACAATTCCGTGCGATGTTTGAGAATTGCATACCATTGAACTCAGTTTAGCATTTTTTTTAGTTTAGAACTTATTGAGAGAGAATGAACTCTAGAGTTTTTACCCGATCTATCATTCGGTCAAGATCGCAACAAATCAAAAAGTAAATCGAACGTCAAGTGTAGTTGAATTAAATATTATTTAACATTATTGAATATTATTTACACATGATTACAGCAGAATTGTTTTGCCTTAAGGATTTTCGTGTCTATAGGTACATTTAATCACAAGTTTAAAATACACGATGACTAAAAATAAAATCAACAGTTTACTCCACAATATACCCACCAGCGGAAGACGACTTCATCTCTCAAACAGAATACTTACGGAAAACAATACGCAGCGTCCAGTCCGACACCACCATCATGACAACCACCACCACAATTGGGCCGGGAGATTGGTGGTGGTGGTTCATGAGTACGAAGGTGATGGTGAACATGATGATGATGGTGTGCAGCAGTAGCAGTAGTAGGAGTAGTAGAGTAGTAGTGGTAGAAGTGTAGTAGGAGTGTGGCAGTAGTGATCGAGCCAAAAGTCATGCGCAGCGGACAAAAAATGGATCGACAAGTTGAACAAACACATGACAAACTTTGCACATTGTCCACTTCCAAATGACTTCATATCGGCAATAATTATCTAAAAAAGATGAATAAATATAAATTATTGCATTATGCAATTGCAGGACAGTTCAATTGCTGTGAAATTTGATGCCCGATGGCAAAAGAAGGGAAATGTTGAAATATAAGAACGGAGGCATACTCGCAAGATGCCAGTAGAAAAGTAAGTAGAAAATAGGGTTGCATGGTCGTAGCTATTGATAAAACGCAAGCCTATTTGTAAGGGGAAAAAAGTAAGGGAGAGCAAATCACAGTAGTCAGAAAACTTTTCAAGACAACTCACATCAAAAAAAAAGAGTCTTGTTACTTTCTTTAGATACTTGCCACCAATAAATTTGTACCGAAAAAGTAGAAGACTTTAATCAGATCAAAATCAATCTAGATGGCAGAAGAATCAGCATGTAGACTTGCAGACATATTTCAGCGAAAGTATTGTCAGTGGTGGTTGGATTAAGAGTGGTCTCTTAATCCAGGTTCACGCACCATACATACATAAGTCTTGCACATGTAAAACTTTGCGTTCAAGTTAAATTTAGATGAAATAGAAATATATGCCGTAAAATAATATGAATCATGAGCCAGTACGTAAGATATTTTAAAAATATTCATTTTTCATGGTGGAGTAGGCCAAGAAGCCATGTTTTTATAAATAGTTACCAGTCATAATGTACGCAACCACGTGACGATTGGTAAATATTATGCACATTATCTCATCCCATCAGGCGGAAAAATTCCTGTAATCCTGGCCGTCAGAATTAAAATAAATTGGCAAATTTACAATGTATGATTGGATTGACGTGCTTAGCGTGACACAAATATCAGGTCCTAGAAAAAACTCGTAACTGTGTGAATGCAGTAGTAAATAATGAGGTTCGATGTTCAATGCGTTTCATTCTATCGTTCTCGGGAATGTGAAGCGATATTAACGTTTGGATTAAAAATTTACTCTTTCTCGGAGGTATTCGGAATTTGATGTCAGGGCATCGGGTATCCTACTCGACAGGAAGATCTAGGACTCCCACAATGGGGCACTCAGGACAAAACCTAAAACTACGATGGCAGGGAATATTCCTTGCCTATGAACATGCAAAATCTTACCAGCTGCCGAAGTCACATCGTATAGCAGCTTCTTTTTAAATTTTCACTAGCCTTAAGAGTCACTATAATCTTCATAAAGAGAATCCAGACCCAAATGAGGTTCTTAATTACCAGATATCACGTTCAAAAATTCTTTGATCATAAGACTAAATCAAGAGTTAAGGTATAAGGGAATTCTACTCGTAAAGGGGAAAGCATGCAAGCGTGTGTGCCATGAAGTGCCAAAGGTTTGTGGGTTAGCTGAAAAACAGCTCGCGCTGAGTCACGAATTCATCACCAAACGCCATTAATTGAACATTTAAGAATAAAGTGACCAAGATAAGAGTATAAACTCGAAAAAAATAAATGATGTTAGTTTGGAGCCATTTGCAAGTTAGATAGAATTTCATTTGCACCCCTCAAGAAAAGGCTTCATTTCTGTTTATAACATCAATGGAATAATCGAAAACTTCTGATAATCCAGACACGCAAAAAAAATATTTAAGAGTGATTGGTGTTTCGGCTGTTGACTCAAATCATGTGAATATTAGTTTCTGTAAATATTTCATATAAGCTTGAAAACTTAAAAGAGGATAATTATCATCTCATATATAAAGTTCAAAATTACCGATGAGTTAAAAGAGCTGGCTGTCCAGAAGCGAACATCTGATAGGTAGACGAAAACTTGATTCAGCAGCGAGAGAAGTAGCGGTCGGGGGGAAAGAGGTAAGTCATGCTAGCACGCCAAATGAGAAGATTTACAAAGAAAACACCTACCTATGTAATAACCAAGGTCTCCAAAACATCACGGCTTTTTGCTAAGAGTATTCTCGTGTGATGTCTCCTATTTTCTTCAAATGAGGAGCGTAACTTCATAGGAACGAACCACAGTTCGGAAAAACTCTTACCATGAGATGAGCACCCAAACACTCGTAACGTCTTCAGTTTTATTTTGTATGGATCCTTTAGACCTTAAGCTTTTCTTCTGAAAGCTGACAGAAAGGATGACCTATGAGATGATCCGCACGATTATCCGCGTATTTTTGTACCGGTATTCACGTTAAAATGCTTGAAATAACCACATTCAATTTATAAAGCAAAAGAGAAATATAATAAAATAAAGAAACAAATCCTTGTCTCGTTCCAGTTGGTTACAATTTATGACACCCTATTTGTCACGACTGTGAGGAACTAATATAAAGTTGACCACGGCGCATGGCTATGAATAGCTTTATCGAAGCTTCCGTTTTTCCTCCTTTACCCAAGCAGTGATATGACGTATAATGATGAATAGATGATAACAGGATCCGAATTGATGAAAGGAATAAAAGCTCGTGTTATCGACTTTAAGAACACAGTGAAGGGTCCTTGTTCTAAGTTAAAGTCGTAAAATAAACCAGGTTGAAGGGCTAAATTAATTATAAAAGCAACAACACATACGTGAACACACTACAAACTCGTGAACTATGAGAAACCTAATTGTTAGAATAGAACACGGATAATTTTCAACTTACATTACATCCACAAGGGGGAATAGGGAAACGTGACTGTAAAGCACTTTTGAGTCTGAAGACATTTTCTTGAGGACTTAACTTGAATCAGTTTGGTGAGCTACGGTACGGGTACATACGATAAACGATTGCCAACAAATCCCAGATCTGTTCAGCGAGTTTGAAGCGCGAGACCAAAAGCCATGTCTCGTGGGAGGTCTCACCTACCGCTAATGACTTTTTACAACAAAAACGACAAAGAAAGTCACAAATGAAAAATTAACTCAAGATGGTGGCGCTAAGAGACCAATTATGCTCTCTACAGGACCGTGGTACCACGGAGGATAAGGAGACAACGTCGATGATAGTTGGGAGCAATGACACCAGTGGGTTACGTAGGAAGGCGTGGGTTACAGGGAGGCTATAGGAGGACAGTGAACTAGAAGGATGTGGAGTTTCAGCAACACTATAGGAGCAATTGTATCAACAGTCACGCAAATAGGATGTCTTAAGGAGGTTAATTTGTTGGTTGAAACATCGAGATTTGTTAATGTGGGCGGGATATTTGACCAGTGTCAAAACTATAGCAAAAGTGACTTTAGTGCAGCGAACAAGAGGTACAATAAGGTCCCAGGAATGCTAGTGAAGGTGCACAATAAAATGAATAGCAGGGGCCAGGAGTCTCTTTACTTTTGTTCAGTAATGCTCAACATATTTCACCTAAGCTGTGAAAATGGATTGATATGTAAACAAACGATCGCAGGATTGACATGATATCGGGCAAAAATTTATCTAGTTATAACTTAAGGAAAATCAATGATGTACAAGGATTTAATTGATGGTGACTTTCGACAGGCAATTAAACGACTTGACAAGCAAACAAAAATTACGAATTAATAAAACCCCAAACTTCAACGAAAAAAGAACGAGATCGCAATTTTGAAAAGTAGCTAATTTTATCGAATCATAATTACGCACAAGATGAAAACCAAAGCTGTTGTCTGGTATAGCAAAGGATAAAATTCAAAGAAATTCAATTAAGATAGGAAGAAGGGAATGTACACAAGGCTCAATGCCGATAGCATAAGAGATGTTGTCTTGATTGGTTCACAATTTTTAGTCTAGTTACTTGAGAAATATTCAGTATAATATTAACGTAGAAAATATAATATAGGAGAATTTTTCAAAAGTGCGCATGGGCTTGCAAATAATAATCATTGGCAATAATAATTTTTTAGTGAACAGGTTTGCACGCAATCGAAACCAACGCCCAGTATATTACGCCTGAAACTCATAGCCTTAAAATATATAAGAATTTTTCCTTTACTTGAAAGAAAGCCGTGAGCAGGATCAATTTCCAGATTACAGACTTTGCCAGAGCAAAAAAAAAATATATTTATATATAATATATTTGCGTATACTTTTCAGCGCAGACAACCTTCCTCGAACCTTTAGCTGCGTCGGGGTTATTTCGTCATTGCTGCGTGTGCTTCTTACGAAAAATGAATCGCTTCAGCCAGCTTGGCACGGAAGACAATTCAATTTCACGGAAGTATTCAAGTTGAAACAAATAATAGTGATAATAATAAATATAAATGTCTTGTTACAAAGATTTTAGCTTCGACGCCTTCTGATCAGAGCACACTATAGAGCATATTATAATATGGAGAAACTGCAAACTAAGCTTTCCAGATTTGAATTTTTTTCGTCAGGATGAACAAGAGGAATTGCAACGACAGTCACGTATTTCATAGAGGAGTAATTGAAGTATAATTACTGTTTGGCATCCAACTTCCAACATGTCCTAAAATTACACTAAACAAGCAGGTTTCAAATTAAAATTTTCTCTAAATGACAAACGATCCCAAATTATCAATAATTTCTAATAATTTTCTGATGATTGAATCTGCGAGACAAGCGTCCGCTCGAACACTTGATTAATTATCAACGCTCGTCGTTGACTGATGTTAAAATTCAGGATAATCACAAGTAGATTAATTTGTCCCTGGGAGCAGGAGAGAGCAGATGTTTCTTAATATATTCGGCAATACACAAGAAAAAAGAAGAAAAGCCATTTCAAAGCTCGTTCACTAATAGTAAATTTATTAATTTTATTGCAGTAAATACTAAATAAATGACAGCCAATCGAGCGCAAACTCGTTGCTCGTTGACAAGATCGTTATTCATATTACTTGCTATTATGTATTCATTGAAACTCACTTGGCCTCCATCGCCTTCAACGCTCTGCAGTTCCCTCCACTCCTCGATGGTCTGCGCAAGATCGATCTGACAGAGCGGGATTTTGACCTCGCCGATTTGGTCATGTTTAGAGAACCTGTCAAAGTCATAGATGCCGAACACCAGAGTCTTGGCCATGATGTCGGCGTATGGCACCTGCTGGGATAAGGAGGCACCAAGCCTAGGTCAGACCAAGGTACTGTAGAGGGTAAAAAAGTTGCAATTATTGTTCGAGTGTAACTCTAATAAAGGTAAAAGTCATTAAACAGAATTGAAATTCTTCAAAAAGCCAAGCATTAACAAAATGTGCACAGTGCAATTTCCCTAAGTGAAAATGAAACACTTCATTGCACGGCAGTAGCTATAGTAAAATGTTTCGTTCTCAAGAGACAAATGAAATGTTATCATCCATGGAATAAAGAAGATAATTGCCTCCGTTTAAATGATTAATTGATTGAAGAGAGTCGGTAACTATACTATTCATTTAGACCTGATATATTGATATAATCAAGATAAAATAATCATAAACCCTTCTAAAATAAACAATTCTCAGTATTGTTGCCGTTTCACCTAAAGAGGATTTGACAATATGAAAAGCGTGCTGAATGCAAGAAATTCTGCAGCAATAAGTCATGAGTGCGTCATTGGAAGCAGCAGAGAGAAACAAAGTAAAGAAAATCAAGTTTAGAAATTGAATAAAAAATTTATTGTGAGCGAACGAAGCCTTCATGTTGATCATGAATGTGTCCCATTATATACATGATGACTTTCTTCGTCGGTGAGGCTACTCAGTTCGTGCAAATTAATTTAACAAATCTGCAAAAACTGCACCTTAGTTCAACTAGCCAGCACAAAATGCACCGTAGTTCAACTAGCCCGCACAGGCTGCGAAAAACAAGCTTGAGATTATAGAAATTGTTAAGACCACATTTCATGCGTCAATTTTAAATTTTAGTTTTTTTTTTCTAACAAACCGCATTCTAGAAACTTCGGAAACACACAAATCTACAAATTCTCATGCTCTCATCTTTTTCTAAGATTTTATGTCTCGTTTCAGTATTAACAAAACACTTACAGTATGAAAATGCGGCTTTCAATTATTGCATTCAATAATCTTAAAAATAAATTTCAATAAACATGGTAAAAAATTGCATCTGGATCTACCGAATAATGCGTGGCTGATAACATCAGAATGAAACCAATCAATGCCCAAAATGTTGAGCACAAAAGCAACTGGAGCAACTCCAACCTTATCCTGTTGTGAATAAATCTATAACTATAGATTGATATGAATATAATCGTATGAAACATATATCACTATTGACCGGACAAAAAACTTTTAAAGGGACAAACACTACATCCAGCGGTCTCAGACAGTCCAGTTTATTGAAGGCTATACAAATACGGCTAATGCGCTCTGATATCCCCCTATTATACCTTTCAGTGAAAGTGAATCAAAACAGCTGCATAACTCACACTTTGTCTTAGAAAAATGATAATTTCTTTCAAAAAGTTGAGATCAGGCTTTAGTCAGGAACTCGCAGAAAGCTTTTGGTACAAAGTAAACTTCCTACCCAATTTTTCAATACGCCAGGATAAGTAAAATGAACGGGAATATTCGATGGTCATGATAATTTAATCTGGAAATCTTTCGATGTTGGAGGCTCGGACGTAAACTCGGGATTGACAGGTTGTTAGTGTTATCACTCGATGCAGAGGGACTTAAGAACCAACTGGACATCTTTTAATACGGGGGAATGTAAGTTTTGATCAGGCTGAAAAATGTGTACTAATTCATTAAGCATAAACCATAAATTGGTTTAATTTGTAAGGCGCAATACATTAGGTTTTGGCCTGATAAGAAAAGCAGAAAAAATTGGGTAAAAATGAACCAAGTGGCTAAGTAAAATTCCAGAAGAGAATATCAATATAGGATAAGTCACACGTCGTAAACTTCACAGTCAACGAGGCTAATGCTTGCTCACTTAGGCCGGGTTCACACCATACAGCCGGCAGTGCCTGGCATAAGCCAGTCACGGTTCAGTCTAATATACTTTAATGCATTTACATAGAAGCATTCACACCAACCTTGCAAGTAACCTGCAATGCCCTTGATGAAAATAATCCTATGGATATACATTAACGAATATTGGACTGAACCGTGACTGGGATATGACTGGCATGTGCCCGGCAGTGTGGTGTGAACCCGGCCTTAATTACAATGTAACGACAACCTGGATGGTAACATGTACCAGGCTGGAAATATTCAAGCCAGAAGTCGTGCCTTAAGACACGAGACGAGAGCAAAACTCAACTACAATGCTATCAGACTTGAAAAAAATCGTTTTGGAGAAGCAGGCAGTATTTTGCAATCCAAATTCATGACAAAAGAAGTGAGAATATCTATTTTTGGGAAAGAATGAGAAGACATGCCGGCACAAAAAGTTAAAATGTTCTGTGGTTCACAAATGATGGAATGGGTGGCGAGATAGCTTTGAGAGTTACCTGTTGTTGGCATGAAAATACAAAGAGAAGCACACAGTTAGTGGAGGATTAGCGTCATCTACACACCAATGTTGGCTTGGGCGTAGCACATATTAGCAACGCGGTCACTGTGATTGGTGTAGTTCAAGTTGTATTTTCGTACTTGATTAGTAAACGTTTAATATTTCTGGATATTGCACCAGATTAAAGATAGGAATTAACACCAATGACAGCTTCTGCATGGCTCAAGCAACTCAATAAGTAGCAAACAATTAATTTTTACGGAAGAATAATACAAAGAACATACATTTTCCTATTTCTGTTAGATGCTAAGAAATTTATACACATATATTATCATACGATGTAGGAAACAGCTTGCATATTTAAAATTGTGTTTAATGTACATTTTCCGCTAGCAGTCTATACAAGGAAACCCGACTGAACCTTTCGTTTGGTTAGACGCATTTGTAAATTTTCAATAACATTTTTCTTATTGGAGCAAATAGGGGAAATGAATTGTTATTTTTTACACGTTGATCTCCCGTCAACATAATGAAGGTAACAAGCGATCAAGTTCGCGATTATCGCGTGATAATTCAGGAACTTCAATGACACAATATCGCAAAAACAAATTTAAATCGAAAGTAGGACTGATAAGGAGCTCTAAACTTAATACTTTGGGAATAAATAATGATTACAGAAGTTCATTATACTTGATTGCTGAAAAGCACGGTTGACCCTGCTCATCAGTAGCGTTTGGTTTATCATTTAGCTTCAGCATCATTTAAAATTCAATTAGCTTTAAGGGAATTCAACTACGGGATTTTGAAATAAATTAGGAAAATAGTGTCACATGAAAAGTAATACACACCAAACAGAAAATAATTCATTACTTCAATGACTACTTCTCTGTACGCTTTCATAAAATCAATGAAGGAATATAGGACAAAAAAGGTCAAGTGTTAACTAAACCGATTAGGAATACACACAAACCACAATAGATAGGGAACTACACAATATACATGGGGATAATCATCAATACAAGCAAAGTGTGTTGCTCTGTGAACAAAACATTAACCTTAAACGTGAAGATCTCATTGAAGACAGGGTTCAGGGTCTTGCGGTGCACTTTCGTCTCGTGCTTTTTCTTCTTGTCCGGTAGAAGATAGACCTGCAGAAAATAACTTTATATTACCTTACAAGACCACATTTCCGGCAACACCAGTCCATAAATTTTATTAGCATAAGAGATAACAGATCATAGAGGGATTTATGAAATAAAAGAAAATTTGCGAGATCCATGTGAAAAGGCTGAGGCTGAATTTCAGTTTCAGTCTTTATTCTTTATTCTTTATTCACACAAGAGCATACAAAAAAATTTCATAACAAGAAAATGACACTATGAGTCCCACTAAAAGGCTGAATTATTAACTCATGTATACACAATTAATTTGAGTGAAGAAAACAATCATTATTTATGGTGATATTAAGTATTGATGAAAATTACGCCACCTTGACGTAAGGATCCGATGTGCCTCCCATGTCGAGCGCCGGCAGATCTTCGCACTGGATCACAGTCACGCTAAGACTGTTCGAGTTGAAGTCGTACTCAAGCTGCAGTGTAACAAAGGGAAAATAATAATAGGGTTAACATAGGGCACGTTAATAATACATGTACATGATAAAATCATGCAATATAAAACGATATCAAGTTTCAACAAGTCTAATTTCAACAAGTCAAGTATTGAAATTAGCATAATATCAAGTGCATGTGAGATAGTATATTTCGATTATGTATTTAGGTTTATTATTTCGAATTTATCAACGTCTCATCGAATAATGTGTGAAAAGCAACATCAACATAGAGAAAAACTCAATTGGATGCGCGTTAGAATTTGGACCATAGGTTGACAAGTAAGTTGAATACTGGTCGCATTCTCCGTGGACTTTCCAAAAACTCTTCCTCAAATTTTAAGAAAAACTGACAATTTAAATGGGCATAATAATTTTCGAGGAAACGTTATTCAGCGTTTATTACCGTGAAATTGCATATCCAATCGTAAATACGACAATACTTCTCAAGTAACCACAGCATTTGAATATCAAATGAATTAATTATAGAATTTCCAATCTATTTTACTATAATCACAACTGATCAACAACTTTTTCTAGATGTCAACACTGATTTGTAGCTATGATGTAGTATTCAAACCCCTCAAAGCGTATTGCCGCATTCTGACCAATATTATATGGTTTTTATTTATAAGCGGCGAGTTAGGTATAGCATTTGCCAAGTGGCGACTATATCCAATCGTAAATACGACAATACTTTTCAAGTAACCACAGCACTTAGAACTTCAAAATAATTCATTATAGAATTTACTATCTATTTTTTAACACAACTGATCAACAACTTTTTATAGATAATACTGATTTTGTCGTTTTTACGTGGTAATCAAACTCGTCAAAGCGTTTTGCCGTATTCTGACCAATATTACATGGTTGTTATTTATAAGCGGCTAGTCAGGTATAGTATTTGCCAAGTGGTGACTCGTGTGTCTGGCCAATATTATACGGTTTTCATTGGTAAGTGGCGAGTTAAGTAGAGCATGTCCTAAGTGGCAACTCGTACGTCTGGCCAATATTATACGGTTTTCATTGGTAAGCGGCGAGTTAAGTAGAGCATTTGCAAAGTGGCGACTCGTGTGTCATTAACAATAAGCCGAATGGGAGAAAAGTCTGGACCAATCTGATGGTTGTTAGCCACGCGGCCGTTCGTCGTACCTTGTACTGGATTCTGCCGAGCTTTTCGTCGCTCTTCTTGCTCTCTCCTTCCTCGGCGATGTCTTCGGCATTCTCAGTGAGTTCTTCCATGTCAGCCTGTGAAATTATATTCCGGGATAATTATACTTTTCATAATAATAATAATAATTATGATAATAATAATAATAATAAAAATTTTAATAATAATAATAATAACTGAGAATAGCTTGAATCGTGAAAATTATTGTACCCAAGGAGAAACAAGTCTTCAAAAAATAAGGCGTCTTCTCCGAAAGTAAACATCTTGCGTGAAAAAAAAAATTAAAATTTTAAATACAAGTAAAGTTTTTAACGATACGTAATTATAATAGTAAATAAAATCAAAATACCAATGCAATAGTACAAAGCCAAGGTACTATACCTTCACTAGAGACAGATAATATGAAACGAAGACGAAAACTGCCGAAGGCAAGTATGGAGACATTTTAATATCAAGATAATAATGGCTACCTTGTCTTTGTAGGCAGACCCGAGTACGGACTTCATGTCAGTGCCGCCTTTGGCTTTCTTTGTCCGCCTCTTCTTGAAGAAGCGGCGAATGCAGCAGAGGCAAATGATCAGGATCAGCAACGCTATGCCTGCCCAAGTTCACAAATTCACAGAAATATGTGGGACATTGTCGAAATAGCGATGCATTTCTGGCCCTAGTGTAGGGTCATTCTAACCCAGCGATATGTCCACTCTATGCTCATGTTGTTTGTAAGAAAGTGGCTATTTGGACATTCCCATTCCAATTCCATTCCTTTTTTCGAACTTAGATATCAAATTAGTGGTCAGGGTGCACTCATGACTGGCGAACCACTGATCGATCAAGGTAAATCAAGGTGAAAATAATTCATATAGATAAACTATTAAATAATCAGGACAATGACTTAATTGAAAATCTATTGAGTTTCTCAGCTTATATACGTACGTTCACACCTATTTATTTAATTGTTTCACTTATAATCGCTGAATAACGATTAACGATCATATGATAAGGCTGAAGAAGTCAATCGATATCTCTACAACCATGCTGAATTATACGGTTAACCGTCATGAAACCTTTACTGTTTCTGTTAACGCGGACATGCAACTTTTCCACGGTAATCACGTACTCACATTAAACTACCAATGACTATACATGTCGAGGTTTTAAGGATTTATCTAAACGAGGATTTCTTATTTCAGTGAAATCAACGCGTAATTAGCGTCGCTTTAAGTTAATTTACCTAAAAGATGCATAAAAAGGATAATTAGCGTCGTTTTTAGTTAATTTACCTAAAGGATACGCATGAACTCACCAATAAGAATGGCGATGACGCCCTCGACGGGCATCCCGAGCTTCTCTGCTGCAGACTCGGCCAGGTGGTCCATTTCCTCCTTGATCATCTCCCCCGTACTCTTGGTCGGCTCACCCTCGTCCTCCATACTTGTCACCTCATCTGCCAAGAACTTAACGTCAGCCATACTCGTCACCTCATCTGCCAAGAACTTAACGTCAGTCATATTCGTCACCTCATCTGCCAAGACCATGACTTCAGTCATATTAGTCACTTCATCTGCCAAGAACGTAACGTCAGTCATACTCGTCACCTCATCTGCCAAGACCATCACGTCGGTCACATTAGTCACCTTATTTGCCAAGACCATCACGTCAGTCATGTTCGTCACCTCATCTGCCAAGACCACCACGTCAGTCATACTCGTCACCTCATCTGCCAAGACCATCACGTCAGTCATACTCGTCACCTCATCTGCCAAGACCATCACGTCAGTCATACTCGTCACCTCATCTGCCAAGACCATCACGTCAGTCACTGTCTCTTATACACATCTAGATGTGTATAAGAGACAGTCACATTAGTCACCTTATCATCTGCCAAGACCATCACGTCAGTCATACTAGTCACCTCATCTGCTAACTGGAACACGTCAGTCTTAGCTTGATTACAGGCAGTTTCATTTTTCACAAAGAACTTCGAAGTAATTCAATCAATCGATCGTTCCCTAATTTCATTTGAATGCAATTACCATCTGTCTTCTTCAGATGATCAAAAAGCATGCACTAGAGCTGATTGTTGTTTGGAATCATCAAAAGATGAGACCTGCATAATTATATCACCCTTTTGTACAAAGAAAAATGTTTGTCCTAATTCAAATGGTGCGACATGCATTAAATATTCATGAAGCGTGCACACAAACAAGCCTAAATAAAATCCTACAGCATTTATTCTAGTCGCTGCCAAGCAAGCATAATTAATATTATTCTATATTATTATTCACTTGACGCTCTCTGAACTGCTTTTGTTCTTGAAAACACCGCATAAACTGAGTGAATAATGCGCGAGTGTAGCGACAATACATGAAAGCATGCACATTGAAGGCATGCAGTTAATTTTCATGAAGTTAGTAAACAGCAATAAAAATTGAAGAACCGGTTAAGTAATTTAGCTTAATTGACGAACAAGCAATCAAAAACCACCAAGCATTCTGTGAAGGCCCTCCCCTACAAAAAAAAAAAAACATGGGCCTTACATGCTCAAGACTAAAAAAAGCTTCATAAGTAAATATTTTGGCATTATGTACATGAGAGAATATTTGTAGCAGCAGGAAGAATTATATCATACATAAAAATCATAATACTACATATTATTGACCGTCAAGTGAGTGAGGCTGTTTAGAATTAATATGTGGGCGGACAAAAGACAAAAAAATTGTAGCAAAAAAAAATAAATCATAATGTAATAAACTACTAATACCTTAATTAACTTACACCATGCAATTAACAAAAATTAAGCTAACGGCTGCTGAAAAGTTTATACATTCTAGTGTTTAGAAAGATGTTTCTATTCTTGAGGGCTGTCTTCGATTTTCGTGAACTGAAAAGCTTAAAATTTACCAAGGTAAAGAATGCATTGAATTTGTTTACTTTTTGCCCAAAAATAAGTACTTGAGTTTTTCGATTCCCCATTGACAGATTTTAGTAAAAAGAGCTCATTTATTCATGAATATATTCGTAAGAATCGTAAGTATACATATGGCCTAAAAGAAAATTATGTTCACGTTTATACCCTACCTGAGCGCCTTCATCTCGACGTATAGTTTCTCCAATGCAGCTCTGGTTTGACATGTCCGATAATTCAATTTTCTACAACCAAGGCCCCAAAGCTTTGATTGCATTAAAGAGTATTTAATTTCCACATTCTTCAAAGGCAATACCAACATTTTAAAGTTGCGTCCATACCTAATTGTCTCCTTGTGTGGTTTTGACTGCTGTGTACCAAACTGCAACTAATTAAATTTTCAAGTTTATTGCAATAACAATCAGCGTCTATGGTTATTCAACACAATGCTTCACGGATGATTCGAGGCAAGACATTGTCTTTAGTTTTAAAAACATCATCCCCGAGTCAGCAAGACGTTAGAGAAATCAGGTTAACCAAAACGTGCTCAATGAAAGATCAAGTTGGACAGGAAAGTATAGAACCACAAGACGTGAATTTCGATGAATGATGAACATACATCAGGATGTAAATATGATGCTGCGCACGCGTTGAATGACGTTGGCGTGAAAGAAACGTGAAGAAGTACAATACTTCGTAAATCGCACAATGAGTTGCCTTGTAGCAGAAACGAACATTCCTCAAAAGCAAGATGAATGAGAGGAATCGTGAACATTGACTAGCGAAGAGCCGCAGAGCGGTTAGGTATATGGGTTAGGTAAACTCACCAGTCATAGTGGTTGGCTCTGACGCCTCCACTTCCTTGACTTCAGATCCATGCGTGGCTACATCTGTTGGCCAGCCGCATTGAAAGAACCGTGGCAAGGGTCTCGTTCATTTGAAATATGCAATGCTTTAGTATGGTGATCTCTGAAACAGCCTTCCTCCAAATCGGTGTTGAAAAACGCATCATCCTCTCTCAATAGACCAGAATTGCTCAATTTGTATTTGCCTTTGCCTAATTAGAGCCTTCGACTAGAATAAATTTTCGACAGTTCAGGCGGTGGCTCCTTGCCCGGTTATCAGTCAGCAAGACTAATAGCTACTAAAGCTTTGTGGCCATCACATTATTGAATTGTTCGAAGTTAACATGCAAATTTGGAAAAAGAAACACTAAAACCCTTATGTGCTCTTGTCAGTAACCATTTCGAAATTAGAAAATCAGAAAATCGAGATCAGAAATTATGATGCACTTCGGATCATATATGTACTTTCCTGATCTTCTGGGGACCTGTTCTTGTGAATGGAGAAACCAGAGGTCTCAATATAATTGTTCTCATGGAACTCAAGTCATATCTAACGCTTAGTTAATTCATGTTCTATTTGAATTTGCCTTTTCAACTGATATAATAGCGACTCTTTGACAGCATGCTTAATGAAAAATTAAATTTGATTCATTTTTCTATTCACGTACTATTACTCAATGAGTAACGCTTATATATTCGCGTACGTTGGGCGCTTTGTATTTGAAGTTACAATATAGTGAAGACGAAACCCAAAACAGTCATACTATTGAACACGACTCCCATTAAATACCTTCCAATCGAATTAATACCTCTAAGGAAAATTCAACAAGGAAACTAGATTAAAGTCGATTTAAATTTAACTTAGCGTCACTTCGGACGAACATATAGATTAACTCGAGCTCCAGGGCGAGGTTATCCAAAGCAAAATACAACTCTACGAAACTATATCATGTGAGGCTGGTGTCTGTCATCTACGAGGCTCACGTACCTGCGGCAGCCGTTGTAATTTCTGTAGGAGGAAGCAACGTACGAAAATGTCATTCATCAGTTTTTATTGCGACACATCAGGATTAGAGAGACGTCCAGCTAAGAACCTTCTCGGACAGCTCCCTTTATTTGGAAAATTTCTGATCGAAATTGCATTTACCGTAACGTTGATTAGAACTGATTTTTACTTCTGAGGATTTTCTCACGTTCAATGAAGATGAAATATAATGAAAAACAAAACGTGTTAACTTTTGTCTCTACGATGTTGTGGTTTATTTAAATCAATTAAATCACTCTCTCTAAGTTTCATTTTTAATTATTTATGCCCCAGAATAAATTTTTACACCAA
The DNA here is from genome assembly GCF_000764305.2 of Hyalella azteca. Classification (NCBI taxonomy): domain Eukaryota; kingdom Metazoa; phylum Arthropoda; class Malacostraca; order Amphipoda; family Hyalellidae; genus Hyalella; species Hyalella azteca. The sequence goes on along the minus strand of NW_025939318.1, from coordinate 4,292 downwards.
ATTTCACTACTTCGATGCCAAAACAAAATCCGAGTAGGTCGATAGTAGGACATCAACTCCTGAATCAATAGGACTCAGAGATTGCCGGAACCCACTTAGCAATCGTAAAACGGGTAAAGCGAATACATTGACAAAATCGCTTGCATGACAAACACAAGGAGAGTTCAATTCTTCGAAGAAATAGAGACCTTCACTACTGAACCCAATAATAATAATAGCAGATATTTTAGCTGTTAAATGTTTTACACAAATGATTTACAGAACTAATTTATGAAGAAAATTTGAAAAAATTAGTATTAGTTAGATAAGGAATATCATAATGAAAAAACGCGAAGATTCCCGCGTATGAATAAGTATTACTTAATCCCTATGTTTGGCTGGAAATTATCGCAGTTATTTCATCAGTATTACATATTAAAAAACAGTGCATGTGAAGTACAGTGCGACATGGAGTGCAGTTAGTGCATATCTTAGTAAGTAAGTGCAGTAAGTGCAATTGGATCCCGATGAATCCAATAATACGGTGCTGGACATTTAGCGAATGTACAAACTAGTTCAATTTACATAGAAACTTATTACGATAAACAATGGCAATACATCCAAGCGTTTGGCACACCACAATAAAGCATGTCACTCATGGTGACTTCACAGTGACACCCTTGACGTCCCTTACTAACCGTAATAGTAACTCGACTTATTTTCACTCACCCGGCTCCCTTAATTTATTTCACTCGGCTCCCTGTGAATCACCCATCTTCCTTAGACTTAACGGCTCCATCTAAATCAGTTAGATCCCTTGATTTAGCTGACTCGCCTGCCTCCCCCAGAATGACATATATATCTCTCAGACTCACCCAGCCTCATTCAGATCCCTCGGTACTCGCTTAGTTTCATCTAAATCGCCATGTGCCTTGGATCAGGCCAGGCTAATCCCTCACTCACCCAGTCCCCTCACTCACCCAGTCCCCTCACTCACCCAGTCCCCTCACTCACCCGGCTCCTCGCTGAAGGTGTCAGCGTCACCCTCGTCGCCGGCTGCTGCCCTTGGCGCCCTCATCCTCGCTGCTCCTGAAATAGGCACATCATAGTGTTATATTTTACACCTATTTTCAACACAACAAAATTATTATCTAACTAACGACCTGCTTTAAATGATGACATTGTTTCCTTTAGACGGTTTTACATGTTTCTGTGGAGAATCGCCTTATTTGCACCTAATGAACAATATGTGAGACGTGTTTTAAAAGTAAGTTGGGTTTACAGCAGTGAAATAAATGGTGTTAAATTCATTGGAAACGAGAAGAAAGCGTCAAGACAGAAATTTGTTGCGACTGCCAACAGGCAGTCGAGGTCTGTGAGCTTAACGTCCTAGGGGAAATCTGCGTTGGGCCCCGGCTTTTACGGGCATCGTTTACGGCGTTGTACGCAAACCTACGCCAAATAAACATAAACATGATAGACCGTAACGCACGTCAGAACCAAAAAAACACAAACTTCTAAAACACACATCAACACACACATATGGCACGCCAACTCACACATGAAACACCATAACGTACAGAAAACGGACACATAACAATCACAATTACTCAGACATAAAAAAGCGCACATACATACATAGTGCACGCATAAAAAAAACTTGTTTGACGCAGCTTTCCAGTGCACGTCACTCGTGACGTCAAACACTGAACCCTGCAACCTCATCATCGCATGCACGAGGCACGTGCCACAGAAATATCTGGAGTGTAATATCAATATTTAATGCAGTAAGCTTCGTTTTTTGGCGATATTTCTATTACATTTACATATTAGTAGCAGTGCTATCGTGTTCTATGCATAAAACATAAAATGTTAGTTAATGACAACAAGGGAATTCAAATGACAACACAACATTAAGAGTTAAAATTAAATAGTCTCCAAGTTAAATTAATACACAAAACAGTCCTTCAAATTCACGCAATAGATACAAGTATTAATAAATAAAGCTTGCTGACGTCACGGAGACCGATCCATTCTATCGAAGTGGGCCGAACCAATCACAAAAAGGTAGCTCAGAGCGCAGTGACGGCGGCAGACGCGAGTAAATATAACTACGGCTGTGCCAACTTATCTTCCGTATTCGCAATGCCTACTGCCTAGCAACATGACAGAACAACTGGTAATGGCACTGATAATAACTTAGCATTATAAAACGTAATACAGAGAGAGACGGATGAAACAAACGTTACTTGTTTATCGGTAAGTACAGATAAACAAGAAAAAACTCAACATAACCTTATATAATATCAGAAATTCGTGTATACTTATATCCATCGAACAACAAAACGCATGCTATTTTCACTAGAAATAAACAATAGCAACTAAAGCAAGTAAAGTGAAGTAGTTACAAATAATAAGTGCGGTACTATAGGAAAAGCGAATCCAGTGTACTAAGTCTTAAAATCTTCGCGTCGCGATTTTTCGTAGCAGGCCATCAACTGCATCGTACACTCTGCGACCTGGCATCCATGCTGACCGAACAGTCGTATATTCGGCGGCTGTACAAAGGTGGCTGCACAAAACCATGCTGGCTCTTGCAGCGCCTGCAAATCTCTTCACCAGTAATCAGAGGCACGCTACAGAAAGCCAATGATGATTGAACGGAGTCATTTTTCAGCCCTCTGAGCCAAAAACATTCCAGTTGCTCAGCTTAGTTTATGTCCAGCACTTAAAATAGTGCGGATTGAATCATGAGAGCACTCGCATTTAGGCATGCAGATGCATCATTCTGTCTGAATTTTCGAATCTTAACAAACTTTCTCCATCGTTTACTCATCTATCAAATGGAGCATACAGCTCCTTGGATAAAAGGAAGAAAATACCAATCAACATAACGCTTATGTAGAACAGCGCACTCTTGTGACATATTCGTGTTATTTTATGTGCGTTTTTTAACAATTGTATGAACATAAACTATACAGCTAATACCTGAAGCTGATCAGCCCCAAGCCCATCACATTTGTCGGGCTGGTAGCACAAGAGCTGAGCCCTCAAGTGACTTGAGGTTTAAAACAAAAAGAAACAGCAAGGGCGAGTCTGACGGGAGCGGAAAGCCCCAACTATAATAAGGGGGACGCGGGCGAGCTTGGCAGCTTCACGGCCGGCATCGATCGACGGGCTGAGAACGACTGCGAGGGGTGACCCCTATATTCCGGCGCAGAGGGGCGGACGCAGTCCAGACTAACTGGATAGCGACGGGTGGAGTAAAGAGTGAACGCTGGCTGGCAACAACGGTGACGAACGTCAAGTGGTATGGGCAACTGAAGTAGAGACAAAATGGGTAATGTTTAGAGAATTGAAGAGTGAACGTTGGCTCGCAACAACGGTGACGAACGTCGAGTGGTATGGGCAACAGAAGTAGAGACAAAATGGGAAATGTTTAGAGAATTAAAGAATGAACGTTGGCTCGCAACAACGGTGACGAACGTCGAGTGGTATGGGCAACTGAAACAAAATGGGTAACAAAAACAAATGGGGTAACAAAATGGGTAATGTCTAGTGAATACAGAATGAACGCTGGTTAGCAACTGTGGCGTGCTATGAGCAATTGAAGTTGAGACAAACTGGGTAATGACGGGTGAATAAAGATTGAACACTTCCTCGCAACAACGTTAACAGACAATGAGTGTTAATGGAGAGATGGAGTAAAGACAAACTGGGTTTCAGCGATCTCGGTTCGCTGAAACTCGGTTCTGCAACAAAGATTACGACAAAATTGTGAGGAGAGTTAAAGTCGCAAAAAACTGGGTTATAACGAAGGATGGCAGAAAGATTAGGTACGGATTACATGAAGTTGATGAAAAATTTCGGTGATTGTTAAATACTCGACTGGAAAACCCAGCGTGGTGAATACAACTGATTTCAAGAAATGCGACAGAGAAGTAAACATTATAATGTGAAGGCAACAAGGTCAATAATAAGATAGCATCAGATTCCTGTGAAGAAAAAAAAACAAGATAAAATGGTTTTTTTCACATATTCGTGCAAATCTCGTCTATGTCAATAGTCTTTTGCACCAAGAATTGGCTAGCATTCTCCCAGAGATCCAATTCTTCCATTTAAAGGAGACGCAGTGATAGGTTCTTCATTCTCGTTAATTAACAGCTGATTTCTCAATGCATGCATAGTAGCTGTTTTTCAAATACCATGCAGAATAATTGTACAAGGCAAATGACATTTATTTCCAAGGTAAAGGAGTTACTTCAAACTTTACCGAAAGCAAGCCCTCCTTACAAGGCAGAACACATAACTGG
>NW_025939317.1:0-526 GCF_000764305.2 Hyalella azteca | reverse complement strand
GACCAGCAAACTCGCAACTGCGTATGACTGTTTTATGTCTGTCATCGACCGCCCGTATAAATCTCGGTACCTATATAGTATAGTAGGTCTTGAAGAGGAAGTATCTCCCGACTGAATTTCAGATATAACGGTATGTAGGAAGATTTTTGTTTATTGGTAGATTTTGAAAAACCAAGGAAGTCACTCGAAAAATTACTGCTCTGACCGTCCTCAAGAATTTGTCATCAAACTAGCGTATAATTTGCAGAAGCTAGTCAACATAGAATGTATTTCAGTTTCCTTCATGTGAATTTGGATGCGCCCTACCATCAGGCTGTTAACTCATGAGTTTATTATTGGTTTCTAAAAGGCTGACCTCATAATTATTAATCGTCGTACGGTAGTGCTTCTATGTTGGAATGATTCCTAAACAGTACATACTGATATTTTTAATGCTATATAGGAAGAATGTCGAGAAACTTTTCTGTGGCATGGCTTTCACTGTGGCGTGGCTTTTCATTTTCTGTGGCATGGCTTTCACTGTGGC
>NW_025939316.1:0-105560 GCF_000764305.2 Hyalella azteca | reverse complement strand
TAGAACGCACTAGATCGCATTAGAAGGCACTAGATCGTAATAGAACGCACTAGATCGCATTAGAAGGCACTAGATCGTAATAGAACGCACTAGATTGTAATAGAACGCACTAGATCGCAGTAGAAGGCACTAGATCGTAATAGAACGCACTAGATTGTAATAGAACGCACTAGATCGCATTAGAAGGCCCTAAATCGCTATAAAATGCATTAGTATGCACTAAAATGCTCAAAACCAGATGAGGACGTACGCCGGGACAAACCAGATCACCCAGATGCGGACATACGCCAAGACAAGCCAGATGCGGAAGTACGGTACGTCGGGACAAGCCAGATGCGGACGTATGCCGGGCGTGTGCGCCAGTAACGTTATATAAGCTCTTTGTATGCCGCGTTGTACGCTAGTCGCCAGTAGAAGGGCTTGGAGCCTCGTTTACGCCGGATTAATCCGCGGAAAAAGGCACCATCCTGGGTATGGGCCATGTGGATTGTCGCCTTCTACTATTCAGTTTTGTAATTAATTTCCAACCGAATTGTGATCTATGAATAATTATTCATAATATTGCCAACTCTTAGAACCTGAGTTAACACATTAGAAATCTAGTCAACGTGATGCAGATATTTGTTCGTGTGTGATAGCGTTGCCGCGCATTCATCTTTAAACAATTTTAGGAGCACGGCGCAGGCTGGCGCACGGTGCACTTTTTTACCGGCATATTACGGCGCACGGCGCAAATTGATGCAATGATAATAAAAATTCCCACGCACCTGGCACATCTTCCTGACTGTGGAAAAATAGGCAATTTTCCTTATCTATTTATATGGCATATAAATAAGGAAAATTGCCTATTTTCATCTGTAATTTCTAAAAATCTTCCAATCATTTTTACCTGTGATTTTAGGAAACTTTTGTTAAATATTCCAAATTGCTTTTGAAGATATTAGACATATTTAATATTTTGATGCTAAAATGTTGCAAAAGACCTCTAACCCTCCTTACGAGTTACGCCTTCATTTTCAGTAGAAGGCCAAATTCCCGAATGAACTCTAGGAATAGGGGTTGAAATTCCAGGCCACACTGTACTCAGTCCATAGTGGCAAACCACAGCTTTTTCAGAATCAGTTCATTTTCAATTTCCTCATTTACCCAAGATTTAAATCAATTCCTTATGTATGATACTGCTGGTGTCCAGAATACTTTACTGGTCTACTTATAGGACTCACAAATGAACTTGAGGGAGAGTCTAAAAAACTCTCTGCTTTGCCACTATGACTCAGTGAGTCTCAGTCTACTGACTCTAGTCAGTCTAACTGTCTAGTGAGATGAAATTTGTAACTGGCATAAATTCTTCATTTACCCAACTCATGGTTGTCTTCCCAGAATTCTTCACAGCATCTGCCAAGACTGCCATTCTTGTTCTCTCAGTTACATACACTCACTTGCATTGTTTGGTCCTAACCTTAGCAAAGGTTGAGCAATAAAATCAAATAGCCTATCTCTCATAGTGGCAAAGCAGAGAGTTTTTTAGACTCTCCTTCAAGTTCAATTTCAAGTCCTATAAGTAGGTAGACTAGAAAAGTATCATGGATACCAGCATCATCATACATAAGATATTGGCTTTAATGGCTTAAATCTTGGGTAAATGAGAAAATTAAAAATGAACTGATTCTAAAAAATAACTGGTTTGCCACTATGCTATCTCTTGCTTAATGGTTTGGGTGCTGGTCCAGACTCCAGAGTGGTCCTATAAAGTATAAATTTTGTATTGTGCAACCATTTAAATTAAATAGTATTTCTTATATTATCACCTATAATTAATTTCTGCTTTGTATTTATCTATCTGCAAAATTAATTATCTGTCGAATTCGTTCATGAATAAAATTATAAATTTTAAATAGGTACCTACTCATTACTAGGGGGTAGGGTAGGGTCCCGGCGGCACGCGCAATATCCGGTAGCGGAACGGGCCGGAACCATGACAGTTTCTGTAACTTTCTGATAGGCTCAATTGTCACTGCACTGAATAGTGTAACGTAATGGGCTTTTCAATTAATTGTCTTATATAAACTTGAGAATATATTACCTATCCTGAATTCCTTGCTGGACTCACTAACTAGTAACTACGGCAGTCAGCAACCACTAACCAGTGAGCCAGAAAGCAGGTGGCAAGTGCATCACCACCAATTTCCGGATCATACTAGGCCTCATCTATTATACCGGAAAGCCTGAAACATTGTATTTCGCCGCAGGAGATGCTCATGCGATTTCAAACAAGTCTCATCAACATATGCTTTTAGGCAACCATGTTTTTAGATCCAAACTTAATTACAATTAACGAACGTGAAGTAACGTAACGAAAAACGTGAAGCAACTGCGACTATTCACCGTAATAAAGGTTTAAGGGAAATGGCCAATCACGCCACGAATTTTCATAATGGAACCAATTTAAAATGGGTCAACTGATGCAGAAATTGGCCACTATTATTCAAGCTTAGAAATGTTAGTGGCGCAATCAAAAGGAATTTTTCGGTTGATGTGGTCCAGTNTATTATTATTATTATTATTATTATTATTGTTTGCCTCCAATTAGTGTGCTTTTACCTATATTGTTCTTGAGATTGCATCAGTATATCACATAGGGTTAGAACGTTTATATAACATGAGACAAGATTTAAGCCCTAACGACTGGCTCAATATAAGGCCACCTCTTTGTATTTATCTTGTAGAGTGCACTTTGAAGCAAAAATACAATGTTTTTTAATCATCATTATCTATCCAACGTCTAATGACTCTTTAAATTTCGAACAGATTATTTTCACTACTTATTTTTCGTTGGCTGTCATACATAATAATACGTCTCGGACAAATTAACGGCCGGACTCGCGGCCGGCCGTTAGTTAACAGTGAAAAAACTACATAAATTTATAACTTGCAAAAAACTACAATTTTATTTAATAAGATTCAGGTGAAATTGCCCCAATATTTTATAATATTCCTAAGAGATGCATCCATGGAGATTTTATAAGTTTATGTAATTATAAAAATATCGAAAATATTGATCTAATACTAATAGCTGACTCGCAGTCGTAAAAACCAAAAGAAATGACACCATACTTATGACTTTCGTGTATGAGAAGAAATGAATGTAAACGTAGGTAGTAATGCAATTATTCCTTAGTTTCATTCACGATAATTCTCACGATTCCATATTAGCGAACCCAGTCCACGTTGAACTCTTATAAGGGGTCAGGGGAACATGCAAAGCACCTGGAAAATGGACGATTCTCGTTCCAAGTAAATGGATTTTCTTAAGTTGGGTTCGTATTTTTTCAATCATCGGGTGAAAAACAATTTTTTTACATTGGATCAACAGCCAGCATTTGCAGAACTGTTCTGCCATCAAGGTATTATCGACGCGGCTGGTCATGGCTATTAAATGAACTGGTCATTAAACCAATTTTATTTTTTGTTGCTCCAACAGCAGAGAACAATTCCCTAAGTTTCTTTAATGTTTTTCAACGTTAAGCTGTGGAATTCAGTTAGTGGACATTCAAAGCAATCGATCGAACTCGAACTTCTTCGACTCTAGCATTAGAGTGCATGTGCCTTTGATAGCATTCTGCATACTAAAGTTGTTGACGAAGCTTGAAACGTTGAAGCAAACTATTTCAAGTTCATACTTAGCTCTAATTATCAAACTTTTGTCCCAGTCCAAACAGAGTATTCAACTTTTTTATTTAGCTGTGTCACGTCAACCAAATTTGTTATACTCTGTCTCCTTGACACTGGGGAGTCGTGAATTCGCCACCGTAACCCCAGCACAATTCTCCGTACAAAGGAAATTAGTTGGTGCGGACGGAAAAAGTACATCTTAAAGCAAAATTCAAGAAGCTTAAACCAACAACTCATAAAAAGAGAAGTGAAATGCATTCTTGTGCTTCTGCCGGGATCCTGTTTTTCTGGCATTTCATTCTGTGGGGGGAAGGGAAGTCGACCTTTTGGGTAGACTCCCGACGAACCACCACCTGCAACTCGCCGTCGGACGAGCTGTTGACCGTTACAGTGAGCACCCACCTTGTGTGTAGCATGGTCTGTGCTACTAAACACTGTGAGGCGTTCGAATTCGAAAACGGTAAGCGGCGACTCGTTCCAAAATTTGATGAATGAGCCAACAGAGCTTTGACAATATACTTTAAGTTGAAATATGTCTGAATACTCTAGCCGTTCTTCAGCCATTCATTGCGAGTCGAAAAAAAATTTTGATCGGAAACTATGCAATTCATATACATTACAACGTTATTATGCTGAAAAACATTTTAAAAGTCCATATATATTGAATCTGTTGAGTATGATCAATCCTTGCAAGCTCCAGCAGCTATTTTATTTATATATTGCGACGGCCTGCGTTAAATTTCAAACAGTTTCATGAGGTGGATTCAATATAATATAATATAATGTAATATAATATAATATAATATAATATAATATAATATAATATAATATGGCTGCTAATCTACAATGATATTTTGGCTGCTAATCGACAATGATATTTCGGCTGCTAATCTACAATGATATTTTGGCTGCTAATCTACAATGATATTTTGGCTGCTAATCTACAATGATATTTTGGCTGCTAATCTACAATGATATTTTGGCTGCTAATCTACAATTGAGTTATATACTTAATAAACAATAATAGCAGTTTCAGCGTTTATTTGGCCATAAGCCTGTCGATGATAATTAACATTGGAGAATCGATCATAACATCGCTCATGACGGTACCTTCATTGATAAAATGATCTGTAAAATTATATATCAAGCATCTTTTCCTACCAAAATAAATGCCTTCATTTCATTTGTTCTATATTAACGCCGAATCTTTAACTTCTCGAATTTCTGAGTCGATCAGTAGCTTCTCGCAAGCATAAATTCCATGTTTCTAGTAAAGCATGTATAAATTTATTCATGAAAGTATAAATTCTTTGTATCTAACAAAGCCAACATAAATTTATTCCTCAAAGTATAAATTCTTTGTTTCTAATAAAGCAGGTATGAATTTATTTAATAAAGTGTAAATTCTTTGTTTCTTGTAAAGCAAGAATAAATTTATTTATGCAAGTATAAATTCTTTGTTTCTAATAAAGTAAGTATAAATTTATTTATGAAACTATAAATTCTTAGTTTCTAATAAAGCAAGTATAAATTTATTTATGCAAGTATAAATTCTTTGTTTATAATAAAGCAAGTATAAATTTATTTTTGAAAGTATAAATTCTTTGTTACTAATAAAGTAAATATAAATTTTTGTTCCTAATAACCAAGTATAAATTTTTTGTTCCCAATAAAGCAAGTATAAATTCCTTCGCGCAAGTATAAATTATTTGTTTCTATTAAAGCAGGAAAAAAGTTATTTATGAAAGTATAAATTCTTTGTTTCTAATAAAGCAGGTATGAATCTACTAATGAAAGTATTAATTTTTTGTTTCAATATCGTGTAATAATTTGGCTTGTCCAATCCTCCGCTCAGCACCAAGGAGTTCGCTGTTGACGGCCGCAATGACACCAAGTATCACTCGGACGCGACAGGAGCGTATAAGACCCCGTGGCTCCTCGTCAACTTGGAGGGAGCCATGTTGGTGCAGAAAGTCCGACTGCTTCCTAACGTTGGTGTAATGCCACAGCGAATTAACAACTACCAGGTGAGTTAAACAGTTGATCAAATAAGTTAACGCACCATACATAAGGAAAGTACAATGATGAGAAACGTGAATATATAGCATATAATAAATAACATCTAATAGGAAAAAAATATAACTCAGTACTCCCTGCAGTGAGTGACAGAGCGTATTTTCTCGTCGACGAAAACGTTAAGTCACGGACGGACAGACGGACGGACAGACGGACATATGGCGAGCACAATAGTGCATTTTTCCATAAATGAGAAAATGCGCTAAAAATTATTCTCCTAATTTAAGACTACGATGCGACGCCCCAGCTTTGGGTTTTATCAAGTAAATAGTTCTAGATTTGATGTTAATCAAACATGAACATCATTTCCATAGTTAAAGCTTCTGTCTTCAAAATTGTGAACAAATTCGAGGATTAATTAATTATTTTAGTCTCTGAATCCAATCTCAGATTCTGCTTGGCAACGACGAGCCTCCCACTGCGATGGACTTCAGCCAGTACGAATTGGTGGGGGCCATCCCCGGGCCGGTCCCCTTGGGGGAGAAGTGGTACGAGTTCGACGTGTCGCCCCCCCGCTGCAGCCGCTACGTCGCTGTGTACAAACACGTCGCGACTTCTGACTACATCATGGAGATCACGGAGATGGAAGTCTTTGTCTGGAACTAAGACATTGAGGCGGGAACCAGGGCTGCCAGACGGTCTTTTTTCCTGACAAATTCCACGGTTTAGTTTTTTTAAATCGCGTTGGGAGGGTAAAATTTATGATAGGGGTACTTCCTAATTATTTTTTAAAAACTGCAATAGAAAAAGAAATTGAATTTTTATACCGGGACCTACAGATATAATAGTATATATTGAGTTATAGGCCTTTTTTGCCTTTTTGTTCAATGACATGGCCGTTTTTTGGGCCGTCTGGCAACCCTGGCGGGAACAGCATCGTCATGGAGATCTCGGAGATGGAAGTCTTTGTCTTGAGCTAAGACATTGAGGCGGGAACGACATCGTCATGGAGATCACGGAGATGGAAGTCTTTGTCTTGAACTAAGACATTGAGGCGGGAACTAATAAACCAAATCCATTCGTCATGGAGTTCACGGAGATGGAAGTCTTTGTCTTGAACTAAAACATTGAGGCGGGAACTAATAAAGAAAATTCATTCGTCATGGAGGTCACGGAGATGGAAGTCTTTGTCTTGAACTAAGACATTGAGGCGGGAACGGCATCGTCATGGAGTTCACGGAGATGGAAGTCTTTGTCTTGAACTTGGTTCTTGTTTCAAGTTCTAGTAATCCTTCGGGGACCTTGTATAAACCATGAGTATACTTGTATACTTTACTGAGGTCCCCACGCAGACGTCGATAACTGAGGCTTGGAAGCTTCATAATCTTCAATCTTTCTACATAGGACTTGCCCTTCAAGCCTGGAATTATCCTTGCAGCACGTCTTTGAACATTCTCTAGTAAATTTCTGTCCATTCTCTAGTAAATTTTCTCATGTAAATTTCTTTGTCTTGAACTAAGATATAGAGGCGGGAACAGTATCGTCACGGAGATCACGGAGATGGAAGTCTTTGTCTTGAACTAAGACATTGAGGCGGGAACGGCATCGTCTTGGAGATCTCGGAGATCGAAGTCTTTGTTTTGAACTAAGACATTGAGGCGGGAACGGCATCGTCATGGAGATCTCGGAGATGGAAGTCTTTGTCTTGAACTAAGACATTGAGGCGGGAACAGCATCGTCATGGAGATCTCGGAGATGGAAGTCTTTGTCTGGAACTAAGACATTGAGGCGGGAACAGCATCGTCATGGAGATCACGGAGATGGCAGTCTTTGTTTTGAACTAAGACATTGAGGCGGGAACAGCATCGTCATGGAGATCACGGAGATGGAAGTCTTTGTCTTGAACTAAGACATTGAGGCGGGAACAGCATCGTCATGGAGATCTCGGAGATGGAAGTCTTTGTCTTGAACTAAGACATTGAGGCGGTAGCGTGCAAAGAATCCTACACTCACTGTCACAGTAAAAAGAAGAACCGAAACTGCAGGAAGAGTGAGGAGTGTAGTATTGGAGCTTATGTCAGATCGGACTTACGAACGGGATGCTTTGATACTTATTCTTTGACTATAGTCATCGATGATGTAATCTCAAATGATAGGCACGCACTGTGTTGATAAATATCTATAGAAAATATTTTAAACTGCATCCATTTTCGTGTCAATTGATTCGCCGAAAGCAGGCAACTCTGGGCAAGCGGGCCTTCCGCAAGCATAATTTGACAGAATTAGCCAAGCGACGATCGTGGGCCACAAAATTTGCTGCCAGCAGGCATGATAAGCGACACTTCCCTCGCTCACTCACACTCTCCTCACATATACACCTCTCACTTACACTCCCCTCACATATACACCTCTCACTCACACTCCCCTCACATATACACCTCTCACTTACACTCCCCTCACATATACACCTCTCACTTACACTCCCCTCACATATACACCTCTCACTTACACTCTCCTCACATTTCTCTGCCACGTTAGACCCATTATATTATATTGGTTTATAATTATATTGGTTTATTTCCATTCTTAAGTAAACCCTGCATTCCCCTTGGCGGTCCCCTCCTGAAAAGGTCCCTATGCAAGCAGCGCCATGCTTATCTGACATTTTATTACTGTTATAAAATTTTGGATTCCCAATATACAGAATGTGCAAATAGAAGACATATAAGTTATCAAATGGCCTGAGTAATCTCCCGCCAATAAATCCTGTTTGCTGTGCAGAACTTTTCTTCTTCAGTTATTAATGCTCTGTAATAAGTAGCGTTAGAATGAAATTATAACAGAAATGTTAATCAAGTAGGTAATGTTAACCGAAAAATTTATTTCGGGCCGTGATGATTTTTTGTGGCATTTGAATATCAAAAAGTATATTTTAAATATCAAACTGACCGTTGAATGGGTGTTGGTTTCAAACTAACTTTATGTTCGAACCGATCTTTCCATAATTATAGTAAATTAGTTTGGATTTAGGCATTTCCAATCTCTTATAGTATCGTCTTTACCTAGCATCGTCGTGTTAGCCTGATCACTATTTTACTTCTTTAATCGTTACGTAGGTGACATGAAATTTTATGTACTCGTATAATATTGTGTGTTCATCATATTTCTACACCAATAAACGTTTAGCACCTATTTGACTCCTACATCACGTACACCTTTTGTGAGGCTGTCGTTCCGTCAAGAAGTTGAATTTTCAGTTTATGTCTGTAAGTGTAACGTTCTCATGGAAGGAAACCTCAAAATTAAGATCCTGGAATTAAAATGGCAGCTTGGTTTCGACTCGATCGATATTTTGTTCACCTTCCTAGATCGACCGAATGTTTAATTTCTTTACTCATTTCTTTAGAAGCCGCGCTAGAGGGAAGAGGCGATAAAAGAAACATGTCATGGTTTTCGAGACGCTGATACTGGTGATGTCGACATCACGTTCCATAGAACAGCTGACGGAGGCTATGCAAACAACGCACTCTACGGAGGAGCCGAAATAGGTGAAAGAGGCATTATAATAGAGGTTTAAACGTTCAAATGGTCGTTACACCTGTCGCCGATTCTTCACATCGCAGAACACTCGCAGCTCATTGCAGTCTTAAACACGCAACTCACTGATCCAATTCAGCGGTGCTTAACCGCCCGGCCTCCTTGCCGATTCTGACCAGAAACAGGCGCACAGAGCTGGGATCGAACCCGCGCCTCTCTGCGCCAATCTTGGTACTCTGAACTTTAACCACTGTGCCACCCTGCCCTGTGTTCTATTGTGAGTTTACGGCGATCCACGAAGTAAAATTCATCGTGCTCTGTGCTAGAACCGATGTATTAGCAGTTGAGACTGAGCAGTAAATCACTGTGCTCGACTCATCGCCACGCGGTGGTACGTTAATGGAGGCCTTAACGAACACGTGTCTTCAAGATGAGTCACACGCATGGTCGGAAGCTGGCGAAGAAGAGATCGCCGTCACGTTTATAAAGATTGTGATGCATTTCGCTTAGACTTTTCCTTTAAAAAACAGCACGAATACTTTTCCATACCTAAATTTTTGGATTTGATAAAGTAATGTTTGGATTTCTCCCCGAGAAGAATCGGAATTCGTCCCGGAGCGTGTTGGAACGCTGATATTGACCTGAAGATGGAAAAGGTTATTAATTTGTTGTATAATTGGTTTGAAAATTTATTTATACAAGAAAAAACCCAGTTTGGTCACTGTCAAGTAATATTCATTAAAAGTAACGGACAATTTTTCCTATAAATTTTCTCTCGAAACGACTTCTGACATATACTCCCCTGCCTTCAACCTCATCGACTCAGAAATGTGAACAGATTCTAAAAAATCTCTGATTTGCCACTATCATGAATATGGGATGCCACAGAGGCCTTTGCCCTCAGGTTTGTCCGGTCCAACCCCTGCTGCCTGTCCGGATGTGAGGCGAGTGGTGTCTGGTGAAGAACTAAGTCCTCAGAAAGCGGACAAAAGAAGAAGAATATGGAAGGCATAGTGATAAAAAGCATGATAGATCAGTTGAGTTAGAAAATCTTAACAACAACAGTTTGCTGAGCAGATTAAGTAGTTAGGTTGGTGGGTGCCGACAGAAAATTTAGCCTTTTGATCTTGTACAGAATATGAGAACTTGAAGTTAGTTCCTCCACTCAAATTCCAAGTCCAGGTAGGCCCAGGTCGGGGAAGCGGGTAGTTGAAGGAATCTAGGGTCTGAAAAGTTGTACATGACAGTGGAATGAGAGGGAAGTAATGCTAAATTTGTTACTTGTCCTAACCTGTTACTTAACAGGCAACAGCGACAGAGTTATGCGTGCTTGAGTGAACTCTGCACAACGAAGATTCTGCCCATTGGCTATAAATTTGAGACTGACGCTGTGGCCACTGTTCACAATCATCACAAAGCAGTGAACGAAATCAATAAATTCTAAGTCTTCAGTCCTTCGTTGCTCTCTTTATAGGAAAAAACTGGTCCAGACGAACATAATTGAGCCATTTAAAAACTGGCACGCAGAACCACGGAACAACATCACTTGTATCTTCAGAGACACGCTTGTCATGATTGTACGGTTAAGGCACATTTCAAAGGCACCTACAAATTATAATACACTTCGTTACGACAAGTAATGGCAAGTCATATCACATGGTATTACGATCATTAAGCTACCGCAGATTCTCGAATTAATGCATTTAAATTTTACATAATCATAT
The DNA here is from genome assembly GCF_000764305.2 of Hyalella azteca. Lineage (NCBI taxonomy): Eukaryota > Metazoa > Arthropoda > Malacostraca > Amphipoda > Hyalellidae > Hyalella > Hyalella azteca. The sequence goes on along the minus strand of NW_025939316.1, from coordinate 94,611 downwards.
AAGTTACATCATCTAATAAAACTTATTCTCAGACTTCATTAGATATTTTTGGCTGAGAGTTCCAGACAATCAAAAAAAATTTGTTATTCTGGTTGGAAATGAACAATGCATGACCGCCTGCTGTAAAAATTTAGACTAACTACTTCGGCATCTAGTGAATAACTCTAGTGAATTTAATAATAATTAAAACCAAATATTCCTGATAGCAAGCCGAAATATGAGTGTGACAACAATATGTTCGGCATAAGTACACATTAAAATGCCATACAACGTATCCAAGTAAAAATATCCCTACAACTCTATCATACAGAATATCATTATAGATTTTCAAAATAAATACTGGAATAAGGTAATCGTAGATTGAATACCAGCTCAATAAGAAGATTGCATCAATTGACAGTTAATTGTGACAACATTAGGAACGAAAGCGTTGCAATTAACCGACTGCTCTGTAACAAATTTTGCTCCCGTTGTATTAAAGTAGATTTTTAAAAAGTGGTTTGCGTAACAACATTTGAAACTTCTAGATAACTAAACACTTGTAGAATTAATGATTGTGCTAAAATAGAGCAACAAGTGCATTAAGGCATCACTTTTTTGCAACAAAATAACAAACGCCGGTAGAATAGGTTGGCAGGAAACGAAAAATCACATTAATGCTGAATGCAAAAGATAAGACAACTGAATTCTATCATTTGAACTGTAACCTAATACGTCACTCACGCGAGGTATTGACAAAAAATGGCAGTGTACGTAGTTCAATTGAGTGACATAATTGAATGAACATGAAAATAAATAAGCTATCAATGTAGCAAAGATACAGAGTACCCTATGGTTTTCCCTCTCCATGAAGGGCAATATACTCGAATTCGTCTGTATCTTATAGACTTAAATGTACTACAGACACATGAAATTACTATAAAATATAATTATAATATCCAGATCATTCTCACAGCAGCACAAGTTCTTGCATCACGTGGTCGTTGATTATTCAAAAAATACTTCAATTATTCAATATTAAAAATACTGATAGCTAAACGCAAATTACTCAATTAGTCTATGAAGCAAGAAATAATTTACACAACTGCCTGAAGCAAAGGAATAAACTCAAGACAAAGACTTGGCATCTAAACAATCTAATACAGAGAACTTAAAATCGAAGCCACAAACGCCAACAAATTTCTCATACCGGACAAAAACCACGTATTGGTCCCAAACCGTTAGCAATCTTACTTTTAAATTATCTTAGAGACAAAACGAAAAATCTCTATTTGGGTACCAAGAGAATTTCTCAGACTCTTACATAGCCCCTGAATGCAACGAAACTAATTGGTCATAAGAATTATGATATTAATTACAATTAGGCATTGAATAACGGAGAGATNACGTACCCCCGTGATGCTTCGTTCATGCTGTAAATTTGTTCACAGACTCGACAAGGACATCGGTATAGTAGCAACACCTAATAAGGCACGTACAAAAAGCTCAATAAATATTTGATACTAAATCTACAGATGAATATAGCGAGACCAACCAGCCATCCAATGACGACGCAAAATCACACAGATCAGGCCGTAGACAACTACAGCTTGTGACAGAAGAGAATTGTTCGCCATTATTGGAAAGTTAAAGAAAGTATGAAAACTTTAAATTCACGAATAAATTCTAAACAGCTGCGCAGGAACCGTTATGAAATAATCTGATATTTGGGAATTCAATTATTTTGCCGTTCATGTCGAGTTCTTAAGGCAATTAGGGGGAAATTGTAGCCAAGTATTAGGTTATTCATAAGGAAGGTAGCTAGTTCACGGACATGGCACTGACGGCGATAACAAATTCGAAATATTGTCGGAATATTTTGAGAAGGTTCACAGCTAGAAAAATAGGTTTACATTTACTCTTACGTACAAAATAATATTTAATTGAGAGATTATGCTCTTCACAAGCGACTCAAGTTGACGCCAACGAATACCTTACGGTGACAATTCATTTCAGTTCAGTGGTTGGCAACGTAGAACAAAACTGAGGATTCATTTACATGTATAATGATTGCCAATCTAATCTACAAATTGGCACGAATGAGAGAAAGAAGATAAAGAGCACCCATTTGTTGTCATGTAGTCGCCACCATGAGCCATAATTGGTATTGATGATCCCACATTACAGGTGAATTATGAAATAGGAGCTGAATGGGGTTATATGAAAAAGGAGGTGAAAGGATATATGAAACAGGAGCTGAAAAGGTATATGAAATAAGAGGTGAAAGGATATATGAAACAGGAGCTAAAAGGATATATGAAACAGGAGGTGAAAGGATATATGAAACAGGAGCTAAAAGGATATATGAAACAGGAGCTAAAAGGATATATGAAACAGGAGCTAAAAGGATATATGAAACAGGAGGTGAAAGGATACATGAAAAATGAGGTGAAAGGGTATATGAAACAGGAGGTGAAAGGAAACAGGAGGTGAAAGGAAACAGGAGGTGGAAGAGGATCTGAACCAGAAGCTGAAAGGGGATTTAAAACAGGAGATAAAAGAAATGTAAAACAGGAGCTGAATGGGATAAGGAATGTAATGAGTCGAAGAAATATGATATTACGCCTCAATATTTCTCAATATTTTTAAACAATCTATGAAAAATTTCTGATGATTTACATGAATCATCACATTGACCGGTTCATCAATAGCTAAAAATATGACATTCTTCCAGTAAAAATATTAAATTTAATGTTTAAAATTGTAACATGATGAAACAACTCCGAAAATTTATATGAATTACTAATATATTAGGCAAATCGCACATCGAATTTCCAGAAGCTTGAGCATTTGAAAAAAGAATGTTTTTGTTCGTCGGTCAGAATATTAGTTATTTTAAATGACAACCGTGAAAGGAAAACGTTCACAGATCCAATCATTTAAGTTTTAGATGGTTGATGACTAACAGCAATCGGCGGTGTCTAGCTTAAGATTTCGTAAGAGGACTTTTCGTATCACAAACATCGATCGTGCAAGTCAATTAAGAAAAAGAAAGATTCTCAAGAACAGATCCAGTCGACTGAAGAAGAGCAAGCAAACAAATAACAAATGCTAAAACAAAACAAGCGTTTAACGGATAACACAAAAGACGGGCAACAAAATGTACATAATTACACTACAAGAAGCTACCTAAAATGATCAAGAAGAGATTTTAGAGCAGAAACGTAAGCACAACTATCAGTTCGACACTCACGGATAATGGGACCTCAAGAAAATGAACCCCACTGCAGAACTAATATTTACGAAGAACTGAATGGTTTCAAGAACCGAAAACTCAAAAGAACAGATGATTCTGATGAACTGAATATTTTGTTGAACACTCTAAATAACTTAACGTTTTGAAGAACTCTACGCACTGCAGAACTTAAAGCTCAATAGGAGTCAACTGAGTACAGCTCTCAGTTTCCTGAACGTTCTAACAATTACGTGACCAGTGCTAACGATGACGTCATCAGTCCTGGCGATGACGTCATCAGTCTTGACGATGACGTCATCAGTCCTGGCGATGACTTCATCAGTCCTGGCGATGACGTCATCAGTCTTGACGATGACGTCATCAGTCCTGGCGATGACGTCATCAGTCCTGGCGATGACGTCATCAGTCCTGGCGATGACGTCATCAGNGGACAGTGTAACATCACGCAGGACAGTGTAACATCACGCAGGACAGTGCAACATCACGCAGGACAGTGCAACATCACGCAGGACAGTATAACATCACGCACGTTTGCCTGAGTCACTCGTCTCGCGCGTTGTCCTAGCGGCATCAAGGGAATAATGAGATGCGTTAGCCAGAGCTTCACGAGTCTGTATGAATATAGCAGCTATAGCTGTTCAAATTCTGCATACAGTACTTGGTACGTTCACGATAAAATAAGAACTTTCACTGAGGTGGACCAGCATATAATTAATATATGACGATAGGAAGTAACTTAAGCCCCTGAGAAAATAACGAAATATGTAACACGTTCCCATTAGAAGATTTTTGTTCAAAATACAAGTTTGACTCGACAGAAGATAATGTTACACGTTATATTGTTCTAACATGTAGGTATTTGGAACTAATCTTATCTTCTAGCACGAAAATAATCGAACTAGCTACAGAATACAAGGCATGATGTTAAAAAATTCTAACAATGCTGAAAATGACACAAATTTTCTTCATAAAGACAAAAACGAAAACCGGCTTATTTTATGGATCACTTACGGTAATTTGAGACTTCAGCTTATTCAGCTGCTTGAGCGGTTCTCCGACAGACTCAGTGGAGAGCAGTCGCTTGAGAGCTGTCACGTCATAGCATCTTCCTAGGCCAGCATCCAAGCTCTTCTGACGTCGGTACTCCTGATACGTGAGCTCCCCAGCAGCGGCGCCCAGCGGCTCCATGGAGCGCTGACGGTGCTTGTACCGTACCTGGCGGTGCACAGGAACGTCGTTCGTCTCATCCACTCCTGCACCTGCGACTTGTCCTGACAGGCTAGGGTGCTCATCGTATAGAGTGCCACCAGCAGCACCTTGGTAGTCGCCGTAAGCACTAAACCCAGGCGCCGCGCTAGGAGCAACGTTCAGGCCTTGGGTGACATTACTCACAACTCGTCCGCGGTTGACGGGACTGTCGACAATATCGGCCGGATTGGATCTGTAAAACCATGACAATTAAATACAATGTTCAATGTAACTGTTCTCATATAATAAAACTCGTTTGTAGAATTCGTAAAAGATTTATATTAGATGATGAGATGTCGCCCCTCATTAATGCTCAAACCAGCAGAATGTTGCCCTCATGCCCCGCACGCTACCTCATGCCCCGGACTCACAGGTCAGGACTGTACAGCGCAGGGCAGTAGCTGTTGACGAACTCGACGGGGTCGTCATGTCCCAGGGCGCTGGGTTGCAGGCCTCATGCCTCGCGCTACCTCATGCCCCGCACAGCTCCCTCATGCCCCGGACTCACAGGTCAGGACAGTGCTACCTCATGCCCCGCACGCTACCTCATGCCCCGGACTCACAGGTCAGGACTGCGCTACCTCATGCCCCGCATGCTCCCTCATGCCCCCTACAGCTCCCTCATGCCCCGGACTCACAGGTCAGGACTGTACAGCGCAGGGCAGTAGCTGTTGACGAACTCGACGGGGTCGTCATGTCCCAGTGCGCTGGGTTGCAGGAACTGCAGGTCGGCGCTGCCCCGCTTGTCGGCGCCGGGGGGGAAGAGTTCGTTGGCGAAACTGACTGGGGGAGTGGGCCCTGGGACTGGGGACCCGCTGGTGCGCCGGGACCGTGACTTTTTTTGTCTCATGACGACATTAGACTGAGGTAACTCATAATTGATCTCAGGGCGAGGGGAGTAGTAAGGGGAAGTGGGGATTGAAGTCGCACTTTCAGGGGACCGTCTTAAAGCCGACGACAATTCCGACATGTCCAGGAACCTGTTAAGTAAAATAGGATATTATAGTGAGCTGTAAACAAAATGGATCTAAAAAAGAAGTGAAACACAAACTGGACCTGAAAAAGAGCGTTGTTAATATTGGGTCTCTTATAGTCAGACCCCAACTAATAATTACGTGGAGACCAAAAGCCATTTCTTCTGCAGATTCGTTCACCCACTGGAGTGCGGTGGCATACACGGCCATTAATCTTGCTTATTGAAATTAACAATTAATTAACAATGAGTATTAATCGGACGTTCCTCGCTAATTCGGGTTATTGTTTGGAAATATTCACTGTCATATTTGTATTTACAAGTCCGTAAATGCATTTACAAATACTATTTTCAAATCGATCGTTGACATAGTTTCGGCGATAGCTTCAAAATCAGAATTGCGTTTCTCTGGTTTCTAAATTTGTCTACAGAGAATTAAATTTGATGCTTTAGGTCACTAGTTTTCTTTTCTATCAACATAGCCACTCTTCCAGTTACTGGAACTAAATGCCCACTTTAATACTATTGATTTTTGGAGGTAACTTATTCAAAATAGTATAATTTTAATTACTGAAATAACATTTTTTACCTGCTGTCTGAGTTTCATCCATTGATGTAAATGCTCCATGTATGAGAGAATTTATCTTGATCTACCAACTCCAAAAGTAAACACATAATCGGTCTAAATTAGTCTGCCTAACTCGGCGTGCATTGATTTGCTTAACTCGGTCTACATTGGTCTACCTAATAAACAGGCATGGACCACATACTTGTTTGCAACACACGCACCTTATTTGAACTTATTTTCGCCCAGTAAAAGCCAGAGTCTGGCTCCGATCATCCGTATTACAAAGTGTAAAACTCACTTTTTATTACTCGCATACGCAGTACAAAATTTACAGTGTACTCTACTCTAAAGTTGACTACAAGGCAATATAAAAATTCAAAATGATCGGTGGTGCAATACTATAATAATATCCAAAGTTTCAGTTACTCGCCTCGTGACTGCACATGCTTGGAAAACTCCGGTAGGTAACAACAAACAGCTCACTGAGGCCAACTTTATTGGGTACAAAAGTACAAAAGCCTAGTTGAGTTTACGATCTTAATCTCATTATAAATTATCCATAATAAATAATTCTATTATTCTAGAAAATTCTTTCTTGGATCAAAACTGTGAGGCAATTTTCCAATGAAAAAAATTCTGACAACTCTTTTATACTTGGAAAATTCCCATATATATTTATTTTGACAACTCTATATTTTTGACAAATCTTTTATCACTCTTCCGCCTGCAGATGCAGCATAGACATAACAATAAAATACGCGCAAAGTTTTCCAAACATGAGCAAGACCGGCGTCCTACAGTCAGTATAAACCATTTATGATACTCAAATATGACAAAAAATTTTGTTGAAAAAGATGACTACGTTCCCAGTTCCCATCTCGCAAAGTAGCATTAGCAACTTGCCCCAAAAAGAGATTTTTAATTAAACCAAACTAAAGTTGAAAATTCGTCATGATAAATGATTACCCACATCAGAAAATTTACGGTGGCATTATTTTTAGAAACTGTAAGATGATTTAGAGTATCAAAGAACAGAATTGAATAAATATGTCAATAACAGAATTAGAAACCCAGTCGTTAAACTCATACATATTGCCAGTCATAAACTATTTGTACAAAAATATGAATTCAGAAGATAGAGAGCAACGTATGCGATAAAATTTACAATCAAAATCAACCCTGAGGGTTACAATGAAAGTTGTTTTGAGACTCGTACAAAATAATAATAGATAAGACACCAATGTATGCACATGTGAGCTCCTCTCAGATCCCACATAGACATACTGAAAATTGACTATTTACATCAAACACATACCCTTCATTTTAATCATTATTAGAATGAACTGTACAATGTACAAGGACAGACAAATTCTTGACAGAAATAAAGGGCAAAGGGAACAAATGTATATAAATATAATTAACTTTAGAACGAGATCAGACAATTGTACGCAACAAATACTCTCCGGTACCAAAAAAAAAAAACATTTGGTGGAAATTAAACTAAAATAAGCAAATGATATTTATGTACTAATACCATTACTGACTCCAAGAGGGAAGGGAGAGATGAAACTATCTAGTGTGAGAGTGTGAGAGAATCAGAGAAATGTACAAGTGCTAATCTATTAGAGAGATACTACTAGCCTTTGATCAGAAGAAATGAACATAAACAGGAAGACTAACATCTAATTTGAGCAAAGGCATGTCTTCTCACAATAGAGATTTATCTTCACTATGATATGCATGAATTTGAAAAAGTGAAGGAGGCTCATAACATATTTTGTTTCATAAGCTAAAGAATCTATACTTTAAAATATAAAGTATTAAGGCACCCATTAGCAAAACACGCACGTGAATAAAACAAATCCAAAACAAGCAATAGTTACGCAAAACAATAAAGGGTCTGATCTAAAGGCTCAGATCCTTTATTAACTCAAAATTCAACATAGTAGTGAAGTCATTTTCCCCAAGTATTGCTTTATTTATAGATCAAATGTTCTCGGATGTGCCTCAGTTCCATTATTTCATATAAGCATTAGCTGGAGACTTGAATTATTGTTTGCCTAATTTCTTTGGTAGGCAAATAAGTCGTACAACTAATGGCATACATCAGCTACAAAACATGAATCCGTAAGATTTTCCATACAATATTGTGGTGCATACAAGCCCACAACACGCAAACAACGTTCATTGTGTTAAACGGTTAAATTTATATCTAACAGGCTCTTTAATAGAGTTCAGGCATCCATTATCTGGTCCGCAAATGACATGGCCTCAACGCTGCCCGATATATCAGCTAAAGAAACACTGCTCTGGTCCCTTACCAAGCCCGGCGGCAGAGGGAACACCTCGTCTGAGTAGCCACTAGAGATGCTGTCTCTGGCTGTCAAACTTCCAGTCTCAGAAAACTTGCTGCAATCACGAGAATTTTCCGACAGCGAATCAACTCCTGAGCTGCTATTTTGCAGCTCAAAACTATTTCCCAAAGACATACTACGTCCAGAAACAGATTCTCTCGTGTGATCAGATGACCACGAACTGTAATTATTTGGCAGTAACTCAATTGAACAAACTTCCTTCGTAAACCTACGCCGTTCTTCGAGTGTGAGCTCTCGATCAACACCACGGTTGGCACCAATACCCTCGGTTTTTTCAAGCTCCAATTCTTTAACCATGTCATCAAGGACGATACGAGACTTGGCGACTTCAAGAGTCTCTTCATCACAATTTTGTTCATCATGCAGATAATTTAAGGAAGGTTTACGTTCGATTTCTTTATCTGCAAAGGCAGCACTACCATGCATAGGAATATTATTTACATTGACGGAAGAACCGTGGATACCATTAGGATTGAATTCAGAATGCCCGGAAATACTCGCACCATTAAGCTGTAAGTTAGAACTAAGACAAGGAGGAGACAGGTCAGGAACATTACAAGCCATGCACCTGTTCTCGTTCTTCAGGTCAACGGGGTTGAAGTAGAAGCTCTTGATGATACCCATGCATCGGTTCTCGCAGCTCTGTTTCATCCCTGAGGAGCTCTCATTGTTGATTATTTCTTTCGACACCTGTTGAGAAATCGGAAACGTAAGATTATTTTTTTCGACACCTGTTGAGACATCGCAAACGTAGAGGTACAGCTTGAACATGAAGCTAAATATTCCTGTGTATATGTTTAAGTACAATAGAGTATTAAATGTAAGCTGTACTATCGCAAAGTTCAGAATATTTTTCATAAATCACAGGCTAGAGGCACAGCCAATTGCAAATTGGCTCAAATGTTAAATTTCTCGGCATCTTCTCAGAGCAGCACCACGCAGGGTAGAGAGGTGACCTTGAATTTTAGGCCAGTACATGATCAATAAAAAAACAAGACTGAATGCTCCAAAAAGCAGCAAATGATTCACTTTAGACTACCAATTACTAAAATCTAATGTAAACAAAAGAAACCCGTTTACTTACGAAATAAGTTCAAAAACAAAGTTAATAACTTATTTTGAAAGTAAGCAATATAAACACTGAACTTAATTCAACTATTGAGTGGCTAGTGAGCTCATTCAATTAGATTCAATACTAGTAATGTTATTCAATTAAGCATGCGTGTAGGTACCAGCTGCACAAGTTTGTTGAGGTCCTTATCACAGGCGTGGTTCATGAAGACTTTACACAGAGCCTCTATGAGCCACGTACCGCGGTCGGGGTCACGTAGAGACACGTATCCTGCGCAACAAAACTGAAGATTAATCACTGTCATCAGGCAACATATTGGGCAGCATATTCGCCTTGGTTTCAACAGTTAGTATCTAGCTTCACAAAAAAAAGATGCTTCAAGATTCCAGTGTTGACAGGTGCTGAAAATACCTCGATACTAAGTAAAGAAGTGTGTATAGGATGAACAATTGATAGATGTATCGTGTATGTATCCACATGTATACTTTTTGGTTCAATGAAGAAAACTTGTCAATGCTTCTCCTAACCAAGTAAGTCTTCAGATCTGTCCTGACATTAGCAATGTTAGGTGCAGAAATGCTCACCTCTATTCTTCATCTCTTTTGTAATACCGTACTATCATAAGAATAGTTATTGATTCAAGTACATTAATCCCCTCAACACAAATGATACTGAGACCTGTCATTTAATAAATGTACAAAAATTGTTTCCATTTCTTGTATTAATTTTCAATATAAATCAATGAGTGATTGAAGCAGCATTTCTCTTCCGGACCAGACAGCAGGCTGACCTTCAATACATGGGTAGAGGCAGAATTGGTCTGAGTGCGTGGGCAGGTTCTCCAGACTATCGGTAGAGCCCTTCTTAGCAGAGTCAGTCTGGATGTTTAGCGATACTTTAGTGAGAGATAGTTTACTAGGGTTGCCGGCCACTCCACCGTCCCACAGCACACCTCTGTGGATATGCTATAATATTAATCAAGCTTATAAGACATGAACAGTAAGTAACAAAAAACACACTAATTTTAATTGCTGCAAAGGTTCAAGCCTCAAAATCAGAAGTACCCCACATGTTCAAGAAATTAAAAGATGAATGTTTATGAACTAACTAACTTGGGCATTAACAAGTAATAAATGGATCCCATTAAAATTTACAAATATTTCCTGCTGACAGCCAAGCAGGCACGATGGAACTTCTCACCTACAAAACTGGAAAATGAAGAGCTTGAGTTTGGACATAAGGGCTGGGCAGTTGAGGTTGTTGAACAAGTCCTGCACGTCACGGGTCTTGATGATGAGTCCGTCATCTGTGATGAATCCATCGCCTTTACCGTGACTCATGATGACAACAATGCACGAGTGAACGTCTTCGTGCTGGGAGTCTTCCCGAAACTTGCGTAGAGCAGCAAGTGTATCCTGAAGATAATGTTCATTAAAAATATCTGAATTGAATTGCTAGGTGACAACAAGGAATTAATTTTTGGATATAATTAGACAAGGGAGTTAAGTGAGAATTACTCAACAATGTTTGGCTCTCTAGATAACTCAACAAATTTGTTGACTTCTGCAATAATTTTAAAGAAAGAATTGGATTGAATAAGATTATGCAGATGGAGAGCAATGTACTCGTTAATAATTCAACTAAATATACAGAGAATTCTATGTATGAATGAAGAGCATGGTTTAAGTAGTCTGTAAATAGAGCTAATTAGCGATGAAACATTACTTTCTTGTCGAGGTCAACGTAGACGTGAGGAACATGGTAGCCCATCTGCTCAAAGAGTTCCTTGAGGTTGCGCACATCAATGTGCGAGCCTTGCCTCGGCTCGTGGTTTGTTCTACTGTTCTTGAAGGAATAGTCAGCCAGGAAGACAAGACCTCGAGGAGAGGAACAGTTCCGGTAAATCTAAAACAAATAACAGCAATCATTGAAACCTGTTTATACATATAGTGTATATAATTGGCTAAGGAAACTTTAGTTTAACCTTTAAGAGTTAGATTAAGATTAAGGTTACATTTAGATCAAGATTACGCTAAGGTAAGATTGGTTGTTAAATTGCTGGAAATTATTTGCAGATGAAGTCACCTGTTCTAAAGCTGAATTCATCATTTCAATATGTCACAATGTCACATTTCAATACGTCACTAATCTCAAATCATATAATTGTCTAACTTCTGATTATGAAGAAATGAATTTAGATTGATCTCTCAGCTATAAAGTATAAAAATGACCCAATGGCAAACTATTAGAATCCAAATTAATGAGAGTTAAATTAGGGTCAAACTGGACAACCACAAAAGAAGATTATCAAAGTCCTTACATGGAGTAACCCATCAATTAAATCATTTCATTTTTACATGATTGTCTCTGATGTGATAATGAGAAAACAAACAAATTTATGGCATTACACTACAACAATGAAAAATTTAAAATTTACTACACTTTCACCCATAATTGCCTAAGTATAAATGAACATAATAAAATTCTTAAAATCATTCTCAATGCAAAATTTGAAAGCTTCATTGAGTTCATGATGTTAACAAACCTCTTCATCAGAGTCTTCTCCGTCCTGAGGCCCGTGAATCTTGTTATTATATCGCACTCTGATGTTCAAAGGAGCCTGGGAATTGTCCAGACCAAAGCCCTGTGAAGTACTCTGCTGCAGCCCTGGAGGAAATATAACAAACATGTTGAATTTTTTTATTTTAATGCAGTAGATACACGTGTGTACATGTACAATAACAAGATATATGCTCTACTGTTGTGTAAATAAAAAACTTTCAAAAACCATGTTTTCTTAATGGACAAAAAATAAAAAATTTAACTCTCACATAACATTAAAGTTATGAAGAATGTTATGTAAGAGTTAATGTTTTTCTTTTTTGTCCGTTAAGAAAATGTGGTTTTAAGGTTTTTTTATTTATTTTATTTTCTATCTTTTAGTTTAGCAATCGAAATCATTTTCCAGGGTTGGCAATTCTGGATGTTTGACAAAAAAACTCGATTCCCAAACCCAACCCTGAATTTTCAATTTTTTTTTAATTGAAAAATTTTATATTTAACACATATTTTTATTATTACTTCTGATGATCAAATCTTGAATTGTTAGGCAACATAAGCGTACATGCCAAATTTCAAGTTTCTAGGATCTTCAGAACTGCTCTAAATCAAGGTTCAAATTTTTGGCGAGACAGACGGACATGAAGCAAAACTAAGAAAAATGTGGTGAAAATAAATGAATTAGCAATGAATAATGGTGAAGTGAAAAGATTTATTTAGAAATACTGCAATGAAGAGCACACGGAAGATAAATACAAACCAGCAGAATTGAGAGAATCTCCTGAGGCAGCACCAGGGTACGAGGCACTTTCTCGTAAGCGAGGCGTGTGTTCCGAGGAGAGCGCGTTGCCTCTTGCCAAGTCTGGGGAGTGGATGTCAGCAGAATAACTGTCTTCTTTGTCTTTCCTGGAAGCAATGGGCAAGAAAATTAATAACAGTTGCCCTGATGCATCCCTTTACTAGTCTTATCTGCAATGTATGTACATTGAGGATATAGTTAATAAATAACAAAAACAATTGCATGAAAATTCATTGAGATAGAATTTTTTTAATAGCTTTTACACTTGCTGCAATTCTACATTTTGGCTATTGCAAGATTATGTATTGAACCACAGCCATTATGAGAGTTACATAATATTCATAACCTAAACTGATAAATGACCTCACCAATCCAAAGCAATTTTTAAACTGCTATAGAATGAAGTTGCTGGAGCTTACAATAGCACTAGTAACTGGCAGGTAAAAGCAACAGCTATAATGTTCACATTTAAAAATGTGCAGATTCCAATACATTCATAATATAACACTAGTACCTATAAGCTGTTCGATGTTGATGGATGCTAAGAGCAATGTGTTCATGTCAAAAAATTTAGATACAGATGCTTGTACACTCACAATATAGCACTAGTAAGCTGTGGGTGGATGCTAAGAGCGACGTATTCATGGTCAAGGTCCAGCAATGTTCTGAGCACTCCAACCACATAATTTTGCCTCTTCTTCAGTTCAGGAATCTTCAATATTGATTCTTCAAGATATGTGAAGAACTTCAGGCACTTCTCTTCATGGGTCAGATTCGAAGCCTTTGGATAAAAGATATTGAATTAGGTACCTGTCAGTTGTGTATAAGTAAATACCTGATATGGAAATTCTTCAATGCTCAATAGGTCTAAACCTTACTATGGAGCAAAGCCAAGTTCACAATTACCAAAGCAAAATATTTAACAAGTAAAAGACACAAATATCAAAAACATTTCCAAAATTTAAACAAACAAGAGCATTAGTTGATCTCAAATTTGGCCCCAAATGACCCATAATCTATGCAAGTAGTATAAATGCTATAAAAACCATTTTGTAACTCTACAGCAACATCTGTAGATCTATAGCCCTTATTTCGGTAGATCAGAAGAAAAATACATGCTCATCTGACTGCAAGAAAAGATATTTTCTTCATCATCTAAAACTGAATTGATGACTACTTATAGACCTATAACATTTATAACAAGCAGCTATCACTTTAAATAGGCTTTTTGAATACTTCAATGTTAATATTAAATATTGTAGTAAAAGTGATTACAGAACTTCATTTTAAAGTTAATTTGCACTCACCATCAGGCCTGGTATATCACTCTTCTCCAACAGATTATTTTTGGCTAGAGCTAAAAGCAGCATTGACAAAGCACCATGCTTTGAATCAGCAAGCATGCGCCCCAAAACATCTCTCCGGTATCTGAGGTTGTCAACACAATCCTCAATACCGGCTTCAGTAGCCGATGCTAGAATATTATCACTCATTGCAGATGCCATGGTAAGTTGGAGCAACTGACTCTTATTAGGAACTGCCAGTCAAGTCACTGAATTTGAAGTAATTATTGGGCTAAATAATGCAAAAATATTCATGAATTAAGTTAATTGAGCAATTTCAAAGATATTACATTCTAGATCAACTGTAATTTGGAAGAAAAACTAATATTGAATATGAAGATAACTTAAACTATGACCACAGTATGGTAGAAATTCTGGGCACCAGGAAAAAGTTATTTGAATTAACGTCTATTAAACATGAGAGGAGCACATGAGATGCCTCAATACTGCTGAGATGGAAATGAACTAAAAATAGGCATCAAATTTCAGACTGATAGAATATCAATATTATGATGACAGCATGTCTTGTTCAAGAGGAGATAAAATAGATAATAACATGAAAGTTGACCTATCAGAAGATTTCCCTGATATGGAGCACATGCCTAGGTGTTGATGAGTCAGGGTGTTGGTGAGTCAGGGTGTTGGTGAGTCAGTAGGAGCGGCGGCCCTGGCAGGAGCTCCTGACGGGGGGCGGGACGACGACCCGCCGCCCACCGTCCCCTGCAGCGCCTCCCGACTCTGCTCACTGCCCATCCTGGTGTGCTGGGGCAACCACATAGGCTTAGTAGGCTTAGAATCTAAAATGTAAATAGAATTGTTTGAGAGATTTAGTAAATAAATTAAAAATATAATAGTTTGGGAGATTTTAAATGTAAAATAAATATCGAAAGTTTAATAAATTAAAAATCTAGAATAGATATCCAATATTTTGATAATTTACAATCTTAAATAGATATCGAGTAGGTAGTTTAATAGATCAAGAATCTAAAATAGGTATAGAATAGTTAAATAGATTGAATGAGGAGCTTTTCCTAAAGCTATTAGGTAACCGCATAACCAAGAAGAAAGAAAGAAACTTAAGCTGCCTGTGATCACATGAGACGAAAAATGATACGGATTGAAGAGAACTGTCATTCAACAACAGAATATAGGTTCATTAATGGCAGGTTCAAACACTCACACCAAACACTAACAAACCTAACATCATCACCGAAAGCCAGATAATGATTTTGTATAGATACATCCGAGGAACATCGCTTGTGGTCTCTTATTGAAGAGAAATTATGCTGAAACAAAATAAGAGTAATATTTTGCCTTTCACTTCTCAATGGAAATTATTATTTAACTAGATTTGTTATCGCAAAAGTAATCCAGCGTTTTCTTCCATAGATTGATATACTTTATATTAGACTGATCATGTCAATATTATTAGATATACTAGACTCAGCATGATATATTAGACTGATCATGTCAATATTATTAGATATACTAGACTCAGCATGATATATTAGACTGATCGTGTCAATATGAAAATATTTGCAACGCCGCGGCTACTTCGTCGAGGGCGACATAATTTGTTGTCCGAGTTTCATTGGGACTTCTCACAGATCAGTAATAAAAGTTAAAGCATTCCACAATACTGTTTGTAAAAAGACAATACATCGTAAACGCTCGCTATAAGTGATATGGTAAAAAAATCATTAACACATAAAAACCCTGAGACAACATCAAATTCAGTGGTTTAATTATTATCTTCCGTTTAATAAATGAAGATCAATGTTATCTTAAATAATGTATATTTTACTGGAGTGGAAAACAAATTAAGTATTGCGTGGGAGGGGCAAAGGGTTGAGGGGAGCAGTAAGGTCACCACGTGCTAGCCGTCCATTCAAGCCACTTCTTATAGCATAACAAATAAGTTGGCTGGCACTGGGTGGTTATTTCCTCCCAGTGTTGGCACCAGGCCATGATAGTATCTGTAGTAACAACCCACCCTTGGCAAGCCACCCAGCCACCCCCATGCGGGTGGTGACGTCACCCAGCCACCCCCATGTGGGTGGTGACGTCACACAAACACGTGTAGGAGCCCAGCAACCCTAAGGTCACGAGAGAGCGGGGCGCCAGCGGCAGGGCGTGTATGCAATTATTTCGTATTTTCATGACCTAAATTTAATTTTATCTCTTATTTGGGTTCCTATAGGAACCTATGGGAACTGTCACGTCANTCAACACATTTGCGTACAGCGTTCAAGTTCAACACATTTGTGTACAGCGTTCAAGTTCAACACATTTGTGCACAGCATTCAAGTTCAACACATTTGCGCACAGAGTTTGAGTTCAACAGATTTGTGTACAGCGTTTGAGTTCAATACATTTGTGTACAGCGTTCAAGTTCAACACATTTGTGTCCAGCGTTTGAGTTCAAAACATTTGTGTACAGCGTTCAAGTTCAACACATTTGTGTCCAGCGTTTGAGTTCAAAACATTTGTGTACAGCGTTCAAGTTCAACACATTTGTGTACAGCGTTCAAGTTCAACACATTTGTGTACAGCGTTCAAGTTCAACACATTTGTGTACATCGTTCAAGTTCAACACATTTGCGCACAGCGTTTGAGTTCAACAGATTTGTGTACAGCGTTCAAGTTCAACACATTTGTGTACAGCGTTCAAGTTCAACACATTTGTGTACATCATTCAAGTTCAACACATTTGCGCACAGCGTTTGAGTTCAAAACATTTGTGTACAGCGTTCAAGTTCAACACATTTGTGTACAGCGTTCAAGTTCAACACATTTGCGCACAACGTTTGAGTTCAAAACATTTGTGTACAGCGTTCAAGTTCAACACATTGGTGTACATCGTTCAAGTTCAACACATTTGTGTACAGCGTTCAAGTTCTATACATTTGTGTACAGCGTTCAAGTTCTATACATTTGTAAACAGCGTTCAAGTTCAACACATTTGTGTACAGCATTCAAGTTCAACACATTTGTGAACAGCATTCAAGTTCAACACATTTGTGTACAGCATTCAAGTTCAACACATTTGTGTACAGCGTTTGAGTTCAATACATGACTTAGTTTCATCCTGTGGTCCAGACGAATGGTTCGAGGCGGTCTGGTATAGGTAGCAAGTTATTGAGCGTATCAAGGGTCTCTATGAGAGTGTTAAGGTTAGCATGGCAGGTCGTAAGAGAGTGGCTTAGTTCTGAGACGTGACTTAGACGCTCGGCGTGTCGGGCGAAGGCTCGCTGTCTCTCCGTCAGGATGGACATCACCGTCGCCAGGGTTGCGTCCACCTGACCGAGTGATATAGCTTGACCAAATGAATTACTAAATAATTACCAAAGGACCAAATGAATTACTAAGTAATTACCAAAGGAGCAAATGAATTACTATGTAAATCACCGTCGCCAGGGTTGCGTCCACCTGACCGAGTGATGAAGCTTCGTGTACATCGAGTGTCGGGATATTAGCGTTGAAATTATAAATTACGGAGAGAGTAGCATTTAATTGAATAATTACGAAGATATTAGCATTGAAATGCGCAATCATGAAGATATATTAACATTAAAATGTGCAGTCATAAAGAGATTATCTTTAAAATGCACGTTGCACATTAAGGAAAATTAGCATTGCAATGGACATGAAGATGGCATTGGAAGAAAGCAAGCATGGACACTACGAAAATTGTATCTCAGTACGTGATCATGAAACGAGTACGTAGTGAACAAACGTCTTGGCATGAGTCGTGTAGAAACACGGCATGCCATCAGCCTACACAATGCTACAGATGGTCAAGATCAACATGCCATCATCGTAGACATTATTCATCTGACCAGTTTCAACACACCATCATCGTAGACATTATTCAGCTGTTCAGTATCAACATGCCATCATCGTAGACATTATTCAACTGGCCAGTTTCAACACGCCATCATAGTAGACATTATTCAGCTGACCAGTATCAACATGTCATCATCATAGACATTATTCATCTAGCCAGTATCAACACGCCATCATCGTAGACATTATTCATCTAGCCAGTATCAACACGCCATCATCGTAGACATTATTCATCATTATTATTGGAAATTGGATTGCCAATGCCACCATGCACATACCTAGGTACCTAATACCGAATAAAATTTTTATCAATATTTTTTATAATTTTGTGCATGAAATTTCCAATAAACTGCATGCTTAACCATTTACAAACACAACAGCTGGGGAGTGGTCATGCCGCCATAAGTCATAACCCAGGTTTTTTTTGCCACAGCTAAGGTAGTGTCAGACTCAGTGTGTCACTAGTCAAGTGTGTAGTGTGTACAGTGTACCTAGCTACTATTTGGGTAATGTATGTAAGGTATTTGGGTCTTTATTTACTCACGGGTAGCTCCAGACCGATTTGCCAATTAGCTAGCGCCAATAAACTAGCTATAGGCCCTAGGTATATAGCCTACCTAAAGTCAATTCATCATTCATGATGATGATGTCATCGATCTCTGAGATCACATTCACAACTCCTACAAATACACAATTACATACAAGTTGACAATACCTACACTAAATTGCAAGCAAAGTGCAAACATGTACATTTTTTTGTTTTTACTGAAAACAATTATGCATAAATTACAGCTATTACATTACAGTAATCACACAGCACGACAGCAGCAGCTAGCTAACAGGATACACCAGCATCATCAACCAAGAGCCAAACGTCACAATCGGAAACGAAAAGTGATAAGAGAGCGGAAATCTCGTTAAACGGGTTGCCGGTAGGAGGCTCCACCGCCCTGCGCCGCATGGACTAACTCACTAACAATCTAACACAGTGGTTCCGAAACTTTTTCAGGCTGGCGCCCCCTTTGGCTCCCCAGTAAATCTCTAGCGCCCCCCCCACTCACATATAAAAACGGTTGAACTAATATAGTTCAACCATGTTGTATTATAGTTGTATAGTTCAACTATACAACTAATGGTTGAACTAATACAACTATAGTTGTATAAGTTCAACCATGTAAAAACAAACGCCTCTTACTTGATTTTTAGTACGCTGCAGTTTAAAAAAAAAAAGTTTAAACACAAATGTGTACTTCACAAAAATAACCCCATTTAGTAAACCAATACATTTTATAGAAGTTTTAACTGTTAGAAATTCAAGACGTCTCGGGACAAATTTACGGCTAGACTCGTGGCCGGTCTCGCGGCCAATATCCAAATTCAATTATCAAGGAATATCTCCCAAACTAATGAACGCAGCTCGATAAAACTTGTAACATGTACTCATTAAGACCTAACGGTGATGTTTAAGACGTGAAAAATTGAAATTTCACCTGCATTCGGGATTTATATGTCGATATGCGCCGAAATTTGCAGTGACCAAAGAATTTCTTCCACACTACAGCAACAGATTCGAGCGAAATTTTGGATATAAATTCCTTAATTGCCAAACGGTGATTTTTAGCTCGTGAAATTTTTTACGATTCGTAGTCATGTGCTGCCCGTGTTGTGTACAAATCGTCAAACAAACGTTCGAACTTCTGAGTTCGATTTCGGACTGCTGCCCCTTTCTTTCTCACCGCCCCCCATCCTCCCAGATCTCTCCACTGCCCTCAGGGGGGCGGTACCACCCACTTTGGGAACCACTGGACTAACATATGTGATATATCAAATCATAGTGATGTCGGAACTGAAGAATAAGCCTGATGTTGCCTGTGGCCGATACCAGTACTCTTCGTGACTTGTTCACAGGAGATCTGTAAACAGGTCCTTCGACCGGATCTTTCCAAAATTGACAATAGTTACAAATAGCTACTAGACCAGACTACTAAAGTTCGATATGGTGCAGCGATGTAATCAAGGAGGCTTTTCCACATGTGGGTGATTCGAAGCTAAAAAAACGTTGTCGGGTGGATGAGTTGCAACGCAGTATTTTAGTTTATAGGCGTATCCCCTGGTGTTGGTTCTTGTTTAGGATTCTAATAATCCTTCTGGGACCTTTTATAAGTCATGAGCAGAGCTGGGCAGCGGAAAATGTAGCGGCCGCTACATGTAGCGCGCTACGGCCAACCTCTGGTAACAACTAACATGTTGACACTACTCACACTAGTAACAGGCTTAGGTTGACACCATTACACCGAAATCTTTCGTACAGTTTTATTCTGTAATTTATATTATGTATGTATCATGCTGGTTTTTAAATAATATTTAATACTATTAAGTAAAATCTAAAGGTTTTATCTATAAATGTAGCGCTAGCGCTGTAGCGGCAAAACCTCGTATCGCTACTTAAATATGTAGCGGGCGCTACCGCTACAATTGCTTAAACGTAGCGCCGCTACCGCTACTGAAAATGTAGCGACCGCTACATGTAGCGCGCTACTGCTCACCTCTGGTCATGAGTATACGTGTATACTTGAATGAGGTCCCCACGCAAATGTCGATAACAGATTGGTGGAAGCTTAATAAAATTTAATCTTTCTTCGTAGGATTTGCTCCTCAAGCCAGGAATTATCCTTGTTGCACGTCTTTGAACACTCGCTACTTAATTTTTGTCCTTCTCAAATTTCGGTGACCACACAACGTTTCCAAACTCTAGATTCGGGCGCACGACAACAACAAACAACTGCTTCATCGCTTCTGCAGCTAGGAACTCGTATGAGCGTCTGATTAGACCAAGACGTTTATTGGATGTATTAGCTTTCGTTTCAACATGCTTAGAAAATTTCAGCTCCTTGTCGACATAAACTCCGAGATCTTTTTCCACACTAGACTTTTCAATCATTACTCTCTCGTTGTAACCATGTCTTCTCATACTGTAATCTTGCTGTTCATTGTTCTCCCCGAGATTAAATACTTTATACACTTGTCAGCATTAAACCGCAGCTGCCACGTTTCAGCCCATTTAACAAAGCTGTCAAGATCATCTTGCAATTGCACTCTATTTGACGCATCCTTCACTGTATTATAAACTTTTGTGTCGTCGGCATACATGGAGCACACGCTTGACACTACTTCTGGCAGATCGTTTATACAAGCAACGACCAAAACAGGCCCAAGAACGCGCTTCCTTGTTGTACGCCACTGCATGCTCACTGATTCCCAGTTCCGATCTCTTCACTCAATAACGTAACCCTCAAAACTTGTGGTTCTTTTTTCACTTGCGACGTAGTCGAGTTACTTCTGGACTATCACGTTATCAGCCGCAAGTCACCAGGAACATACATAAAAGGAACATACATTTATAAGTTTCTTAATGCGATGTACTTATCTCGTTTTCCAAAATTAGAGGTTATTTGTAATTATTTTGATGTATAAAATACTCAGTGGTAATGAGCACTTTGCCTTCGTTCCCAACTTGTAGCTCATGCGGGCCAAAATTCAATGTGAACATGGAATATTTTCTCAACTACTGAACTTTGAATATACAATCTTAATTACTTAATGCCGAAATTAAGCTCATGCAAAATTTTAATATAAAGCTGTATTCGCGAGCTATACGGCTGTACGAAGAAACGATTGATATCTCTGTGGATGATTGTTAAATTTGTAGGGAATATACCTACAATATTTCAGAAACTAATAAACGCAGCACAATGAAACTTTGCACATGCGTTCATTAGGTTCTAAGGGTGATGTTTAGGTCGTGGTAATATTATCGATTTCGACTATATATGTACTAAAATTGCAAATTACCTAACCAAGTGCAGAGGAACGATTATTTAATTAGTCACTGAAGTCTGGGCATCCAGAACGAGTTAAACTGAAATCGCTAATTCTAGTGATGCGGTTATTCTGCGAATGATTAATAATTAATGCGTATTTTGTGCGTGCCCCAAGACGAGTATCTGATAATAACACATTTTATTGGAAACGTGCTCATCACGGCGATAACAACGTATTTCAGTGGAGGGCAGCAATCAGAGAGTTTAATTAAGGCTCACCATTATTGAACAGAGCGGCACTTATTATTAAAACACTTCTCTGAATATTAAAAAAATTTAAATAGATACATATTTTTTCATATTTGAAAAACAAATTTTAAATTTTGTACATGTGTATCATAAGAGACACTGGATTCTTTCAAAGTATTGTCTTTAAAAAGTAATTTTTAAACGCATATTATTTTATTACAACACTTCTCTTTAACTTCACTTCTTGTTGTATCTTTGTTTGTTTGTCTGCTACAAATCTTATAATCGATATTTAACCTCTCCAGTCGATTTGAAATTTTGCACACTTGCGTAAAGTTGGAGACACTGCATGAATCAATTGACAGAATATATAATTTAGAATTTTTTATATATAGAAAAAAGTTAGAATTAATTTTTTTAATATATGAAAATGACTTTAGAAATTCATTGTACATGTGTAACATCGGAGACATTGGATTCTTTAGAAGTGTTGTCTTTGAAAAGTAATACGTAAACGCTTATTATTTATGTCTACGCTTACTGATAATGCAAGGTACACCCTTTCATGTGGTAGCTTATTTTATTTTCTTCATTGCACTCATTTATTATCATCGTCTGGTTTCATTTGAGCAATCATGTGCAATTCACTCAGTGTGACACACATACTAAAGTCATTCCTGGTTTACGTTTCAATTCAGTCTGTGATCTTCAGTCAGTTTGCGTGGATCACTCGGTCTCGTTGAAAAGAAATTCCTGTGATCCGACTGCTATTGGTTAAATTCTTTCGCAAAATTTCATACTTGAGTGGGAGATGTTACTGATTGTATGAATTCACCACTAGCAACAAATTAATATTGAAAAGTATTCACATTGACTGAGTAATAATGACACGAATTTTTTATGGCATCTCATCTTCAACGGAATGCTTATGTCAATAGTATAGTTACGGCTCAAATCCTGTCGAGTGTTCAGTAACTACAATGGAGTGGGGTCAAACAACCTTACCTGAAAAGCCTGTGTAATCGCAATTTTTCACATGTACGCTTCACGTTATCTTTCTGTTAAGACCTTCAGTGATCCGACCGAAGTTAACCTGGAGATAAATGGTCATTCGTAGTTGAAACCTCTTTAGAATAGAATAGTGGCGAAATACTTCGGTGAGTTTAGTGCTGCAATTTATTAGTCTTTCATTATTGATTTTGATATATTCTTTGGGTTAACTTGGATTTAATATTGCTTATATTTGTTTATCTTGTGTATTAGATAGCTAATATTTCTTATGCCATACTTGCAGAAATTATGTTTTCAAGATTACACAAATAAAACTCCTTGAAACCTAAGTGTCGAAATTTCGCCTAAGCCACTAGGGCTTAACAGCCCGGCAATTATTATTGCCAAAAATTCATAGAATAAGTTCAACAATTTATAAAATCGCCCGCGCGGCGGCAATGCTTCTAGGAAGAGAATAGATGAAAACTTTGTCTTGACTAATGGAAGCCGATCTTCGTTTGATAATTTAACGGTCATTGTATCGAAAACTCAAGGTCATTGGGGCCGAGGTCGCCAGAGAGTCTTTTTTCCGGGCAAATTCTGAGGTTGTTTTTTTTTCAACTGCTTCTCCGACTACAATTTGTGATGGCTGTACTTCCTTGTTAAAATTTAAATAGTGCGAAAAAAGTAAAATGGAATATTCAATCCCGGAATCTACAAATATACTAGGATATATTAAGTTAATGGCCTCTTTTGTCTGCTAAATTGGCCGTTTTAAGGCCATCAGGTAACCCTGATCGTGGCATGTATAAAATTGTTTGTGTAAACCTGAGTATGACATGATCACCGTTGCATGGCTTACAATTGCGATAGAATAGTGGACATAAGCATAGGAGAAGGCGTTCCAACCTCTTTTCTCATATTCATTCACCGAAGATATTTCCCCCGTAATCCGGACTTACTACAAAACGCTCATCCGATAATGGCGAAACATAATAATTAAAATATTACCACTCACTTACTTGGTTAAGATGAGGCGCGTCACCGACTAAGTTTTCGTACCACTCACGTACAACTTGATGATACCATATCCAAGCCATGTATGATTACTGAACATCACGATCATACACTCGCGTCGTGGGCATTTGCATCCCAAACTGAGCTATTCTCACTCCCCGCTTCGGTTCGGTCACTCCCCGCTTATACAAAACCATCACCTCGTACGTTGGTACGCACCGAGTAGTGAGTGGGTTAATTTGAAACTATCAATGAACACAGAGTCGAGGAAATAGTAATCGAATTATATATAATGAGCTATACAGTGTGAACTTGCTTACAAGTGGGCGGATGATAATTAATTTTTTCACATGTGAGCAAATCTGGTATGTGATTATGAGTATAACGGTGTGTAATGAGCTGAATGTGCCTTAAGGCCCGTTCACACTAGGGGCAACACACGAGAATCAAGTGCCTCAAAGCGCATGCAGAGGCGCTTTGCAGCCTCTGCATGCGCTTCTTGACCGATTGACGAGCTAGCGATTGACAGGGGCCATGCCTCATGCAACACAAGCGCGGCACTTAGTAGATAGCTATTAAAGAATTGATATCACTTGTATGCTTAAATCGCAAATTATCTAAGAATTTAAATTAAATTAAAAATTTAAATCAAATTAAAAATCTAAATTAGTTAATTAAAGAAATTCAGTTCGTTCTATGGTTTCAATGTATTAATTTGTGACTTCTGATTTGTGATTCTAGATTCTACGAACTGACGATGGAGCTGGGTCGCCGAAACGTTTTCTATAAAGATATGAATTTTTGTGGACTATTCTTTGCTTTTAAATTCTTAGTTAGTAGATAGCTATCTGTGGTCTAGTAAGGTTGATTGTGTACGCTGGTCCGGCACACCAAATGTCGACTAACAGCACTCTCGTTTGGAGTCACTCTCTAGTAGAGCGCCTAATTGATCTTTATAGAGAACACTAATGCCTATGGAGTATTCGGTCATAGGAGTTCAAAAATCGAAATGCAAATGATGTAAGTTATTTTTACATGACGTGTTTAGTTTATGTGATTTTAGCAACACCTGAAAATTTATGCATTACCGTTTAGCGATTTCAAAGGATGATATAATATCGGTACGAATATTGGAACTTTTTGTTTAAGAATAGACTATATTTTTTATAAACTGTATCTTTTCGAATTTGCTAAGTCTCTAATTATGATGCCTATGCTAAATTCTCGTTTACAACTGGCATAGTGCGAAGAATGACGGACCGCAGCACACCCGAGAACAATGGCCCACAGCTCAAATTCGGTTACATCCATCCTCATTGACGTCTAGGTGGCAACTAGTGTTCAAACTTTCAAAGCGCGCGGTTTCAAACTACCGAGTACAAAAGTAGTGTGAACGGTTGTGCGCGGTGAAGCACTGCAGCAAACGACTCAAAGCGCATGTCGTTGCCACTAGTGTAAACGGGCCTTTATAGAAAGGTAACACTTGAGAATTTGCCAATTGTCAATTGCTGATAGGCTCTTAGCATCAAGTCAATAATGATAAGGCAGTCAGCAACAGACGACTTTTCTGCTTTTCTGCAATAATAAAGTAATTTTACTGTATATTCATTAATTGATTCACAGCGTCTGCGCTTTAGCTATTATCAAGTTTTCTTTGCAAAAGGGATGAAAGTATAGGGGGGACTCACCTAAGACGATATAGCTGTAATTAGAATATGTGTTGATTTTTTATGGTAACTACTTAAATTACCACTGATTAAATTAATGATGTTTTCAATTTTTAATCTCATTTAGTACCATATAAACGATAAACGATTTTTGTTTTTAAAACGATAACATCAGTGTTCTTTTAGTGGGTTTTGTAAAACTGGGCAGAGTGGCCCAGTGGTTACAGTTCAGAGGACCAAGATTGGAGCACAGAGGTGCGGGTTCGATCCCAGCTCTGTGCGCCAGTTTCTGGTCAGAATCGGCAAGGAGGCCGGGCGGTTAAGCACAGCAGAATTGAAGCAGTGAGTTGCGAGTTCGAGACCGCAAAATGCTGTGAATGTTCTGCGATGTTAAGAATCGGCGACAGGCCTACGGCCTAAAAAATCACTAAACTTAAATTAATTCAATGAAGAATGTGTGATATCGAGTGAATAATTGTTACAAAATGCCAATATAATTAATTTTATTTTTTTTACAAATGAAGAAGCGTGATACTAATTTCCCGTGGAGTTATGTTATTCAAAGGTACATGAAAGATGTTGCCATCTGTGAAATCGCTAAGGGTTTCGATGTATTAAAATTTTTTTTTCTACAAAAGATTTGGTAATTGTAATTTATTAGTATATCTTGGGAAAGTAAATGAATAAAAATAATAAACAAAATGGGTTAAATCACATATTCAGCTCAATAATTCAACCCTTCTTATTTCATCATTACTTTATCACTGATATATTTTTGGATAGAGAAAAACCTGATTTGTGGGGGCGACATAAATAGATACAGTTATCAAACTATCAAATCTTTGGATATTGAGTACTTTTTTTATTTGTATGACTAATGCGAAATTCTTCGTAATATCAATTTTGCAAACTGTATAAACACGGAACATCTGACGTTGACATTTGAAGCTCCCGTATCAACCGATTCGACACTTTTACGAACTCGCCTGCACACCAGAACTCAAAACCTTTAACGCTCAGCTCGCCCAGTCATAACTTCTTCAAAACTGAACTGATTTCATTCAAATTTAAAATTTGAAAAGCGAGTTCGAGCGAGTAGCGAAAAGCGTCCGAGTGCGCAGGCGAGTTCGTAAAAGTGTCGAATCGGTCCGCTATTAGCTCCTTTGTCCTTAATAATACACGCAAAGCATGTTTTCTTGGGTTTGAAAGTAAGTTTTTCGAAATACTCGAGTACTTTCAAGTTATTTTGCACTAATTTCATCTTCAAGATTTGCGGATCGATTTCCACCTATTAATATAACACTATTATTTATTTTTATTGCAAGCCATCAAGTGCATAAATTCTTCCGTCATATCTAAAATGAGTTACATGACCTCGAGAAATGTTCGCATGTGAACAACAGGTTTTCGGGACATAATAAAAAGTCAGGTCTACAGGTTCATAATTGAAACCAACTCATTATTGAAATAAAAAATTAAGATTCCTATAAATCGCTTAGCGTTCCAAAAGAGCGCACTGCCGTACAAGATGCGCGTTTCTGACAGCCACTATTATACATGTGCATCGTTGGTCTATAGAACCTGGTTTCTGACTCAAATCATTGTTCGCTCATGTCAACCAACCTCAGCTCATAGTTACTCGATGACTTTGCAGATGATAATCACCAAGCAGGCAGAAGAATAAATCCTGGCTTCAGTAAGAACTGGGAATTGTTCCTGCTTTCCAGCGTTGGTTCTTATTATTAAGTTGTCTGAATTCTCTAAACTAGTCCTTGCTTTGATCCCACAACAAGTCAGCCCTGAATTCTCACACTGCTACGGGATCGTCAACACCCCAACTTATTCTACGTCCCACACATTAGTTACTATTGTCCTTATTCTCCCTCTGTTTCCCACAGTAGACCTGAATATTCAGCCAAGATCCCTACAGCAATTAAGATTCGTGTTAGTCAGTAGGATTCAAGTTTATACTTTGATTTTCGGTCGCATGCAGCGCGGCCTAAAATTACAGCAAACTGTATAGTTAACGAACAGCCATGCAAACATTGCAGAGAGTAGGCTTGGCTCCCTGTAATATCAATTCTTCGTATATATTGTAAAAACTTGAAGCTAATAATAATAGAATGTTTAACAAATAATTATTAAAAAGTGTAGTATAGGTACCTCTTTCGATATGGATGGCGATTCTTTGAGATTAGTGCTGACCTGAGATTTCATGTTAAACTTTTAGGTGTATATTTAATTAAAGATGCTTGAATCTTTCAATGCTCTGCTCGCGAGGATACTGTGAAACATCAGTTTTTTTCAATATGAGCGTACATAATTTATGCAAAAATCACTCGAAATTTATTGAAGACATTTTATTCCTATCCTGTTTTGTTCTAACATAGTTTCACAGCGTCAAATCTGTCCCCGCACAGTATGTACTCGTAATAATTAGAGTAGTTCGAGCGTGAAAGGAAGTGAGCAGAGCAGACACCGAAGTATATTCCGATGTTTTCATCAGTTATACGTGCACTAAAATCCCAGTTAATGGCGAATTGCTTTAATTATAACCTTGCAAGTAAACTGGGGTACTCTAGGCAATATCTGTTGAATCTATCCGCTTATAAATTTGATGATAGTTTGCAAGCAAGTTAAAACAGGATGAAAACTAATGTTTCTGTGTAAATATTTTACTCAATAAGATTAGGACAAAATTTGATCAATGAGCTCTGGATGAAGCAGAGCGGCGTAGATGTTGGTATTGGCAGCACCTCTCCTGGCGATGGAAATGCAGACTTAGGGGGCCTATGGAGTGCGTCCGTTGATTGAGTCTGGGCCAGCGAGAACTCTAGACTTGATACGCTAGCAGATGTTCTTAATTAAAGCGTCTTAATTTTTGACGCTTAGGAGCTACGATCGCCTACACGGGCCGAGTGACAACCATCAGTGCCAGGCATGAAGCGAACGACACAAATGCTTAGAACGACAGTAACGAAGGTTGACAACGAAGTAAGGAAGACGAGGGTGGCTGATCCCCTGTGTGGAAGGCATGCCACCCCCACAACACTGCTGTTTTCCACTGCAGGGGCGGTGCTACCGACACCCAGGGAATGTGGCCACTCCTACCCATCCTCAGGACAGTTCCGTTCACGATTGACACAAAAAACAATATTCTATCCAGATGCGTTGGCACTTCAGTCCCAATTGTTTTATTTTCAGGTGAGAGAGCGAAAGAACTCGAGTGTCACAGCTACATGGGGAAATATCCACTTGGCCTTAATTGCATAGTTCACCAAAACACTTCCGAATGGCGGTACACTTCACATTAACAACTTTCTCAGTCACTTTATTCGTCTTCGCTTCCGGCGGCGAGCATGGCGATCAGAGCATCGCTGTCAATCATTCCGGTATCTTCATCAATTTCGACATTGGCTAAGACATCATCGACTTCCTTTGCGGTGAATTTCTCACCAAAAGCCATCAACATG
This sequence comes from Hyalella azteca, assembly GCF_000764305.2. Lineage (NCBI taxonomy): Eukaryota > Metazoa > Arthropoda > Malacostraca > Amphipoda > Hyalellidae > Hyalella > Hyalella azteca. The sequence goes on along the minus strand of NW_025939316.1, from coordinate 65,376 downwards.
ATGCGGAAATTATCAGGGTCGATTTCGCCGGGCTCCTTCTCGAAGGCACGGAAAGCGTTGATGACAAGTTCGTCATCATCGACTTCACCGCCGGACTTGTTAGCGAACATGGTGAGGAAAGTGGTGAAGTTGATGGGACCGTCGGCCTCACTGAGCATCTCGTCAAGTTCCTCTTCAGAGGCGATACGTCCGATCTCGTCAAACATGGCGCGGAGATCGCTCTTGTTAATCACACCATCGCGATCACGATCCATAATTTGGAATCCATCTTTAAACTCAGCCACCTGCTTCTGAGAGAACATATCGAAGACATTGCTTCCTGACTTCTTCGCCTTCTTGGACGACGAGCGGGATCCCTTGGAAGGCATGGTGGCGACCGTAGCTGTGATGCACTGGCGGACCGCGCTCCACTTCACTCCCTTATATCACTTTTGTGATGTCGCCAAATGTTCACTAAGACCGACCAAAATTAGGCTGGGCCACAATACGGCTGCCCATTGCACGCTAGCCAAAATAACGGATGCCGTCGCGGTCACTCGCGCGCTCGAGCGCAGTTCACGAACCGAGCTTGATCTGGGCAGATGCTACTTAGGGGCCATAAGATCAGATATAACTACTTTATTATAAGTTTTCCCTTCATTTACAAATCAGTTTTAAAACGAGCCAACAAAATTGCACTTACAATTTTGAGCCACAAGATCAGACATAACTACTTTACTATAAGTTTTTCCTTCGTTTACAAATCAGTTTTAAAGCAAACCAACAAAATTGCAAACTTACAATTTTGAGCCACAAGATCAGACATAACTACTTTTTTATAAGTTTTCCAGTCATTTACCAAATCAGTTTTAAAACGAGCCAACAAAACTGCACACTTGCAATTTTGAGCCACAAGATCAGACATAACTACTTTATTATAAGTTTTCCCTTCGTTTACCAATCAGTTTTAAAACGAGCCAACAAAACTGCACACTTACAATTTTGAGCCACAAGATCAGACATAACTACTTTATTATAAGTTTTCCCTTCGTTTACCAATCAGTTTTAAAACAAGCCAACAAAATTGCACACTTACAATTTTGAGCCACAGATCAGATATAAATACTTTATTATAGCTTTCCCCGTCGTTTACAAATCAGTTTCATAACAAGCCCAAAAAATTGCACACTTACAATTTTGACTGCTATTAGCGCCAAGCAAATACACCACATGCTAATAAAAATGAGCAACCCTCAACCGCCAAATGTGTTCACACTCCATTTGTGACGGATTAATCACCTGAATAAAGCTTCCGTGAATCAAACCTCATAGGAATAAAACTGTCAACATATTCAGAGTCAAATGTTCTCACAACAATCATTCACTAGTTCCCTAGAATGGCAATTAAACTAAAATAACGGACGCTCATAAATAACGAACCATGACGTATATATCAGTGGGTTATATGATAAAATAACTAAGACTTCAGCGCTATTTGCAATGAACCGCATGTGAAATACACTAAGACGTAATAAATGCGCGCAGCAGTCTTTATCGTAACAAAATGGTATTGGTTCGACTTCTGTATCATATGGGACTAAAAATGGAACAAGCGCACCTAATCATAGAGGAAATGATTAGCATCGATGATAAGACAAATTGATCGAATACTTTACGGTAATACATTTGTACTATAACAAAAAATTTGTATTTCTTAACATTTTATAGACTGTAGCAATTTTCCAATCAACCAAAAATTTCAAAATTAATAAAAGACGCCTTAGTATTTCCATTAATGCAGTAATACCTAATAGATCCAAACGTTCTTTTCTAATAACTTCAATGAAGGCAATGCCGCAAGTCCAACTGAATCATGAATACAAACTATGAACGGATAATACTATTCTTGGCCCACATATTCAAGGATATTCAATCAATTACAGCACAAATTGAGAAGCGAAACATAAGCGCCCCTGTCTCAGATACAAAGCTATCTTTAAGATCAAATTTGGACACCACATAAAACTCAATACAACCATTTTTTCACATCAAAACATGAAGTAAATAATACTTCAACGTATGACTAATTATAAACAGTAAATATATAACATAATTTTTGAATATATAGGTGCTCCTGCGGCGTGTCGTGTCGGCCAGAGGACGACGCTCATGTTTGGACACCACATAAAACTCAATAAAACCACTTTTTCATAACAAAACATGAAGAAAATAATACTTCAACGTCTCATTAATTATAGACAGTAAATAGCAGAGATATTTTTTTGAATATATAGCGCGTGACGTGTCAGCCGAGAGGGCGACACTCTTGGTCGCTTGCCAAGCTTTCGTCAGAGACGTGATGTGCAGAACACCCTTAACTTGCGCTCTTTATGTGCACAGCATTAATTACATACACGATGCTTTAAGGCAGCTAAAACACATCGAAAAAACATCAAACTTTTTTGAATGCTATACGCAACAATTTGCTAGACTAATTAACATTTAGCATCAACACAACGTAAACAAAAGTTAAGGGAATAGATCGACTTTAGAATAGATATACATACATACTATGAATACACTTTTTACGCTGATTTAGCGCTCGAAGAATTGCTAAAAAGACTGGGATCATAGTTTTTCTAGTTAGAAATGCACACAAAGAACTAGGGAGCAGAAGGCACCTATACTCTTGCATATGTTCACATATAACCTCTGCTGAGGCTGCATTCCGTCATAAAGGGAAATATCAAACACGAATTCTGTGCCTGACAAAATTATACAGCAAATAGAAGAATTTAAAAGCCGTGGATCGTGAGGAAACGAGGGGGATAAATGCTTGAGTCCGACTAAAGAACTTTCAATAAATATTGTGATATAAATTGTCGGATATTGGCGCTAGGCAAGGAAGAGGAGGCAATCTAGTCCATTGAAAGATGTCTCTTTAAATCAACACAGGTAACTTTTAATGAAAATAATATTACATCGACAAATACAACAAGAGGATAAAAGATCTTATCTTACTGACACAAAAAAAAAACTCCAACAAAACGGAGCATCGACGATTGGAATTTTTAAGTATATAATACAGATCAATAAGACATAAAAACTATAAATATTTCGTCAGCAGAATGCTAATATACATATTCTCAATGAATATTTACATACAAATTCGATGTCTAGGGATGAGATATGAACTAGAGATCCGTGCCTATAACTAATAATAAGACTGAGAAGACAAAGTTTAAAGAACCTACACTTACGCAAGGTAAACGCAAGTTTCATCCTGTGGTCCAGACGAACGGTTCGAGGCGGTCAGGTATAGGCAGCAAGTTATTGAGCGTGTCAAGGGTCTCTATGAGAGTGTTAAGGTTAGCGTGGCAGGTCGTGAGAGAATGGCTTAGTTCTGAGACATGACTTAGACGCTCGGCGTGTCGGGCGAAGGCTCGCTGTCTCTCCGTCAGGATGGACATCACCGTCGCCAGGGTTGCGTCCAACTGACCGAGTGATAAAGCTTGACCAAATGAATTACTAAGTAATTACCAAAGGAGCAAATGAATTACTAAATAATTACCAAAGGACCAAATGAATTACTAAATAAATACCAAAGGAGCAAATGAATTACTAAGTAAATCACCGTCGCCAGGGTTGCGTCCACCTGACCGAGAGATGAAGCTTCGTGTACATCGAGTGTCGGAAATGATAAATTACGGAGAGAGTAGCATTCAATTGAATAATTACGAAGAAATTAGCATTGAAATACACAATAATGAAGATATTAGAATTAAAATGTGAGATTATCTTTGAAATGCACGTTGCACATTAAGGAAAATTAGCATTGCAATAGACATGAAGATGGCATTGGAAGAAAGCAAGCATGGACACTACGAAAATTGTATCTTAGTGCGTGATCATGAGATGAGAAGTGAACAAACGCCTTGGCATAAATAGTGTAGAAACACTAGAAACACGGCATGCCATCATCCTACACAATTATTCAGCTGGTCAAGATCAACATGCCATCATCGTAGACACTTATTCAGCTAGCAAGTATCAATACGCCATCATCCTAGACATTATTCAACTGGCCAGTATCAACACGCTAACATCGCAGACATTATTCATCTGGCCAGTATCAACATGCCAACATCGTACACATTATTCATCTTGTCAGTATCAACATACCAGTATCGCAGACATTATTCATCTGGCCAGTATCAACATGACAACATCGTACACATTATTCATCTTGTCAGTATCAACATACCAGTATCGTGGACATTATTCAGCTGGTCAGTATCAACATGCCAACATCGCAGACATTATTCAACTGGCCAGTATCAACACGCTAACATCGTAGACATTATTCAGCTGGCCAAGATCAACATGCCAACATCGTAAATAATTATTCAACAGGGGCCATACTTTGAAAATTCGCTAAGTGAACGTAACTACTTACGTTTTATTTCCTTGTCTGTGATTGGTGGATTTCGCTTGAAAGGCCGTCAATGATTGGCTGATGAACTTACGATCTCTTAACTTTTGAAAGTATTGGTTCTGGCCAGTATCAACATACCATCATCCTAGACAATAGTTCAGCTGATCATTATCAACATGCCTACATCGTAGATATTATTCAGCCACAATAAGGGACAGGACAAGAGACCTGCGTCAAGATCAACATGCCAACATCGTAGACATTATTCAGCTGGCCAGTATCAACATCCCATACATTATTCAGCAACAACATTGGACAGCATAACACACCTGTTTGATGGCTGCGGTGATGTCGTCCTGCTGAGCAGCTGTAGCAGCAGCAGCAGCGTGCAGGTGCGTCTGGTAGCAGCGGGCGAGGGCGCACAGGTGCGCGGGACTGATGCGTTCCAGCACCTCGGGGTCCCGCACCGCTGGCGCCGTGAGCGCGCCGCGCATGATGGGCAGGAATGGCTGGATGCACTGCGTGGCAAAATTAATAATACGATTTGTTCGATATTATGAAATATTTCACGCTTTATACATCATCAGTCGCATGATGATGCTCTAAGAAATAATGCGCTCCAGCACCTCCGGGTCCCGCACCGCTGGTGCCGTGAGCGCACCGCGCATGATGGGCAGGAATGGCTGGATACACTGCGTAGCAAAATTAATAATAAGATTTATTCCATTTTATGAAATATTTCACGCTTTACATTCATCAGTCGCATGATGACTGCAAAATTGACGCTTTAAGAAGTAATTCGCTCTAGCACAAGTAATTCTCTAGCGCGGCGTAAACAATAATACGAGTTATTCTATAATATGAGATGTTTCACGAGAAAATGCGCTCTCTGTTACTCACTGCAGTGAGTACTGAGTTATATTTTATATCAGCTAAAGAATAATACCTAACGAAAATTCAACAAATCTCCATAGGAAGAGAATTTTTGTGCTAGCATGATAGGCAGGAATGGCTGGATGCACTGCGTAGCGTAAACAATAATACGATTTATTCGATATTATAAAATATTTCACGCTTGAAAATGCTTATGTGAAATATTTCACGCTTGAAAATGCGACCAAAACACCAGCATGAGTTTTTTCACGATGCATGTTCGGCATAGAATTACAGGTTTTAAAAAAATTGCTTAATCAACAAATATTCATATCGAAAGCTTGGGCTGGTCAATGATCTTATACCGCCCAGATCACTCGCACAATCAAAATAATTTGGCATATGAGTTTGATCCCCAAACTTTGAATTTAATCCTTCAAATAATCCCCTTTGCATTGCGCCAAATAATCTTTTATCCGACAAACGATTCATACAAAAAAAAAAATAAAAAGAGAAATATAAGCTTAAATTAAAATGAACATCAAAAACCTCATTTGGTCGGAGTTCACAAATTGCACCATAAAATACCTCAAATGATAATTTAACCATCAGTGTATTAACTTAAAAATTCAATTTAATTGGGAAATTCAATGTGTTCTGCCAAGCAGAAGCGGTTTGGGCAATCAACACATTAACAACCTAATTGGGGCATATGCCCGGTAAGGGTTAATTGAAAACAGGTTAGTGAGATCGGCATGCAGTCTGCAAACTCCACGCATGGAGCTGCGTGCTCCTTGCTTGGAGCTGCGAGCTCCACGCATGGAGCTGCAAACTCCAAGCATGGAGCTGCAAACTCCACGCATGGAGCTGCAAACTCCACGCATGGAGCTCCGTGCTCCACGCATGGAGCTGCGTGCTCCCCGCATGGAACTGCAAACTCCACGCATGGAGCTCCGTGCTCCACGCATGGAGCTNGCATGGAGCTGCGTGCTCTACGCATGGAGCTGCGAGCTCCACGCATGGAGCTGCGTGCTCCACGCATGGAGCTGCGAGCTTCACGCATGGAGCTGCGAACTCCAAGCATGGAGCTGCAAACTCCAAGCATGGAGCTGCGTGCTCTACGCATGGAGCTGCGTGCTCTACGCATGGAGCTGCGAGCTCCACGCATGGAGCTGCGAGCTCCACGCATGGAGCTGCGAACTCCAAGCATGGAGCTGCGAACTCCAAGCATGGAGCTGCGAACTCCAAGCATGGAGCTGCAAAATCCACGCATGGAGCTGCGAGCTCCACGCATGGAGCTGCGAGCTCCACGCATGGAGCTGCGAGCTCCACGCATGGAGCTGCGAGCTCCACGCATGGAGCTGCGAACTGTTTTCTTCTAATGGCAGCAGCAAACAATGAGCGCCATATAAAGAGCGTTCAGTGCAGCCATCTGATCATGTTATAAATCATGAACGATAATTGTTTTTCTTCATTTTAGGAAATTATGAACAACAGACAATGTGTGACATTAAAATGCAGTTCCAATGTAAAATGGTGAAAAAATAGTTCTTCATTTCATTAGTTATTGTTTAATAAGCTTGCACCTGGGAACAATTAAATTTACCTTATACATAATAGAAGACATATTTACTTATATGTAATAATGAGTAAATTCGCTTACCTAACATGTGCTCTTCTACCTATAAATTATCTTATTTATTAATATATTCTAGCTAAAATTATATTGTATGTTACAATTATTTATTAAATATATTCTATTAATATGAATTATATTGTATATTACAATTGTATATTAATTATATTGTATTTATATGAATTATATTAAATATTAATATATTCCAGCCAAAAATATATTGTTTCTTACAATTATACATTAATTATATTGTATTAATACAAATATATTGTATTATATGAATTATAATATATATAACAATATTCTAGCTAAAATTATCTTGTATATTACAATTACATATTAATTATATTGTATTATTATGAATTATATTATATATTACAACATTCAAGATAAAATTTAACCTGGAGCCTGGCGAGGTCAGCGTCTTGCTGGGAGTTGGTGGGCGCCTCCCTGACCACCACCACCTCGCTGGGGCGGCCCACCGCCCCGCCGCTCTGTGATGACCGGCGCCCCAGGCGGCGGTGGGAGCCCGTCCGCCGCAGGGCGCCGCCAACGCGACTACTGTGCTTCGGGGAGTCTGAGGGCATGAGGGCATGAGGCACGAGGGCATGAGGGCATGAGGGCATGAGGGCACGAGGGCATGAGGGCACGAGGGCACGAGGGCATGAGGGCATGAGGGCATGAGGGCACGAGGGCACGAGGGCACGAGGGCACGAGGGCATGAGGGCATGAGGGCACGAGGGCACGAGGGCACGTGCTGACGCTACTTAACACACGCACTTCAGGGGAGTCTGAGGGCACGAGGGCACCTGCCTACGTAACTTTGCGTGTCAAGCTACATTCACGTTTCATTAATCAAGCAAGCCAATAAATAATAAGTAACTTATCACTGTTTTAGGAAAAAAAATCCGCCTAATATTCTAAAGGTTGAAACAGTAAAGTAATTTTATTCCAAGCAAATCCCTCGCATTATCCACTAGGAAGTAATCTCTCAGAAAAAGGTTTAATTATGACAAGTAATTAGTTTGCTTATGTAATTAGTTTAGCTGTAAATAAGGCTACTGACCGCCTATAGGACGGTTGACGGTGTAGGAGATATAGGGCAGGTCTGCGTCTGAGCAGATGGAGGGTCGGGGCGAACTGCTCACTGAGCGGTCCACGCTCGGGCCGGACCCTGCAATTGCCAGAGGACCAAATTATTTAATAAGTAACCATATTACCAAAGGACCAAATGAATAACTAAGTAATTGCTAAAGGACCGAATGAATTACTAAGTAATTATCAAAGGACCGAATGAATTACTAAATAATTACTAAAGGACCAAATGAATTACTAAGTAATTACTAAAGGACCCAATGAATTACCAAGTAATTACCAAAGGACCAAATGAATTACCGAGTAATTAACAAAGGACCAAATTAATTACTGAGTATTTACCAAAAGACAAAGTGAATCTCGCTCTATGCCAAATAATTCCGGAGCAGAATGGGCTACGGGAAAACAACTTGATACGACTAGAAGACAAGTCTTAGGAAGTCACTAAGAGGCATTTTAAACAGGGCTTATGCAATGTAAACTACGAAATAAATCAGGAATATAATTTATTTTCCCTAAGTCGATAAACCAAAAGTAGGACCAAAGGACCGACAAAATAAATATTTCTATTGTTAAATAATAATTGATTAAACGATACACAATAGAGTATAAAGGTCGCACTTTTTAGGTCGTGGTGACTTGTCCAGAATCCTTGCACCCTCTCATCTGTACCTGACCTCCCAAATAAAAATATCTTTAATGTTTTCTCGTTGTTTCTCTAACCTCGAACAGCTACTGGTTAGCTGTCAATAAAATGAAGAACCTCATTACGTGTCAAATAGAACACTCGAGCCTTTAAATCAACCTGGCGAAATAAAGTCGGAATACCGATAAATTAACGTAAATATAAAGTACAAAGGCCTTCGAGTTAGGCCTTTATATAAGGCCTCGGTCTTCGTTCGTTTACAAACACAGACCTGCGTGGGCGACAGGCGGGTGAACAGACCTGCGTGGGCGACAGGCGGGTGAACAGACCTGCGTGGGCGACAGGCGAGTGAACAGACCTGCGTGGGCGACAGGCGGGTGAACAGACCTGCGTGGGCGACAGGCGGGTGAACAGACCTGCGTGGGCGACAGGCGGGTGAACAGACCTGCGTGGGCGACAGGCNCAGCACGATATATTAGACTGATCATGTCAATATTATTAGATATACTAGACTCAGCATGATATATTAGACTGATCATGTCAATATTATTAGATATACTAGACTCAGCATGATATATTAGACTGATCGTGTCAATATGAAAATATTTGCAACGCCGCGGCTACTTCGTCGAGGGCGACATAATTTGTTGTCCGAGTTTCATTGGGACTTCTCACAGATCAGTAATAAAAGTTAAAGCATTCCACAATACTGTTTGTAAAAAGACAATACATCGTAAACGCTCGCTATAAGTGATATGGTAAAAAAATCATTAATACATAAAAACCCTGAGACAACATCAAATTCAGTGGTTTAATTATTATATTCCGTTTAATAAATGACGATCAAAGTTATCTTAAATAATGTATATTTTACTGGAGTGGAAAACAAATTAAGTATTGCGTGGGAGGGAAAGGGTTGAGGGGAGCAGTAAGGTCACCACGTGCTAGCCGTCCATTCAAGCCACTTCTTATGACATAACAAATAAGTTGGCTGGCACTGGGTGGTTATTTCCTCCCAGTGTTGGCACCAGGCCATGATAGTATCTGTAGTAACAACCCACCCTTGGCAAGCCACCCAGCCACCCCCATGTGGGTGGTGACGTCACCCAGCCACCCCCATGCGGGTGGTGACGTCACCCAGCCACCCCCATGTGGGTGGTGACGTCATACAAGCACGTGTAGGAGCCCAGCAACTCTATAAGGTCACGAGAGAGCGGGGCGCCAGCGGCAAGGCGTGTATGTATTATTTCGTATTTTCATTGCCTAAATTTAATTTCATTTGTCAATTGGGTTCCTATAAGATCCTCTAGGAACTGTCACGTCAATGCAGCACGACTCCCTGCCCTATAGGAACCTATAAAAATCGAAGGTTCCTACAGAACCCTCGATTTTTTTTTCGTTTCATATATGAAACGCGAAAAAATCGAGGAAACGCTTGTGTTTGTCACATCTTCAATAATGAGTTTTCAAAAACTTTGACGTTGATATACATTATTTTACGCCATATAAATATATGACAATTTGTAATACATAAACACATTATCACGTTTATACCTCGCCGGTTTCAAATATTTGTATACATTTTCAACACACATTGTTCGTCCTCAAGCGCGGAACGTATCAAGATTCTTCACGCACCTATAGTGGCAGCGACTAATTTACATGTGAAAGCGGCTCCACGTTTCTGATGAAGTTGTGTCATGGGTAATAAAACTTAAAAACACTCCGCACCTCATTATGAAATCTGTTGTTTAACATGGAAACAATCAAAGGATAACTCAAATCAACAGTCCCATCGTACAGCCCTCATCAATGTGACTGTTGACATTGAATCAACGGCCCTCGAATCAAGAGCTCCATTGTGCAGCCCTCATTAATGGGACTGTTGACGTTGAATCAACAGCCCTCGAATCAACAGTCCCATTGTACAGCCCTCATCAATGGGACTGTTGACGTTGAATCAACAGGCCTCAAATCAACAGCCCCATAGTACAGCCCTCATCAATGGGACTGTTGACGTTGAATCAACAGGCCTCAAATCAACAGCCTCATTGTAGATACCAATGCAATTCGTCTTGAGTCACAAGCAATACTTACTTCATACGACTTACATAAGATAAATATTATTTTAGTTTCGATAAATTCACTCCTCACAGCGAGCATAAAATAGAAATGTAAGTAATTCGATTATTTTTTAATTAAATTCTTTCAAAAATGAAACAATTACTACTGATTTCTCATTGAATGTGAAGTAGAGGCAGCCTGGAGACAGTGGAGAGCGGTGAGCAGTTGAGGCTGCATCTCCATCAACGACTTGAATAAATTATTATTATTATTATTACTATTATTATTATTATTATTTTTTTTATTATTATCTCCTTCTTTCTCGAAAACAGCTTTGCTAGCTACTCTTCATTAACTAAACATCATGAATTTTTTTAAGTAAAATTCTTAAGTAAAAATTGTTCACTTGAGACGTCGAGAAAATTTTTTGGAGTAACAAGTGAAAACTATGAGTGAATGGCCGTATAACAATACGCGAGCTTCGTACAATTTAATCATAAAACTATTTTAATATTGATTGATATACTTCGTTCGTACTGTTTTGGTCATACATAATATTAAAAATTATTTATAAAATTCCTGGATTACTCTCAACACACTTCTTGTTCAAGTTCAACACATTTGCGTACAGCGTTCAGGTTCAACACATTTATTACAGCGTTTGAGTTCAACACATTTATTACAGCGTTTGAGTTCAACACATTTATTACAGCGATTGAGTTCAACACATTTATTACAGCGTTTGAGTTCGACACATTTATTACAGCGTTTGAGTTCAACACATTTATTACAGCGTTCAAGTTCGACACATTTATTACAGCGTTTGAGTTCAACACATTTATTACAGCGTTTGAGTTCGACACATTTATTACAGCGGCGAATGGCAAGCAATTCATCAGGACCTCCATACACTAGCGTTTTATATAATATATAACATCTAGCAAAATACGGTAGATAATTACATAAATTAGATCCAATATTTGTATATGTATGCAATGGTTGAACTAAGCAGAGATCTATGCAATTTTCGTAGCTCGCATACCTGGATCTGAGAATAGGAAACAATATTGCGAATAATTTCAATTGCCGTCAAACATCCCAAAAAAATTCAATAATACCTTTGAATCTTTGAAATGAAGTGCAATCTTTGAAATAAAGTACTTTGAAATAAAGTACATATAAAAACAGCTTTAAGGCTGGCTGCCGTACAAATGTACCTTGAATAGCAACTGCAGGGATGAATCATAACATCTCTAGCCCCCATATACAAGGCCAGTCCCCCCATCAGGAGTAAAGCATATCTATTGTACAGGGGCAGCCCCAGCAGCAGCAGGAGGAAGACCTGCAGNAACATCTAGCAAAATACGGTAGATAATTACATAAATTAGATCCAATATTTGTATATGTATGCAATGGTTGAACTAAGCAGAGATCTATGCAATTTTCGTAGCTCGCATACCTGGATCTGAGAATAGGAAACAATATTGCGAATAATTTCAATTGCCGTCAAACATCCCAAAAAAATTCAATAATACCTTTGAATCTTTGAAATAAAGTACAATCTTTGAAATAAAGTACTTTGAAATAAAGTACATATAAAAACAGCTTTAAGGCTGGCTGCCGTACAAATGTACCTTGAATAGCAACTGCAGGGATGAATCATAACATCTCCAGCCCCCATACAAGGCCATGTCTGCCCCCCATCAGGAGTAAAGCATATCTATTGTACAGGGGCAGCCCCAGCAGCAGCAGGAGGAAGACCTGCAGCGCCGTGCGTGCCAAATATGCCGAGGTTTTTGTGGCACTCAGTGGCACTGATCACAGCTTTGGCACTCCCTGCCGTTCATACGAAGCTAAATTATAGAAGTTCATCTTTTGTGTGTAGTTTTTTATTCATGATACCAGCAGCATACTTCTTATTACCCACAGCAAAATTCTCATCACCCACAGCACACTTCTATCTCTAGCCATATCCCACAGCACGCCATGGGATGTGGCTAGAGATAATGTTTATAATGCTTATTAGTCATCAGATAAAACACGACAGTTCCTTGAAGATAATGGCTTATTATTAGTTGTAGGTTATGAGATAATACACGACATTTACTCGTAAATAATTGATAATTATTAATTATTAATTGTAAAACTTAATGCCATTTACTGGCAAACAATTACTCGGTATACTTCATCACTCGTACGCCATGATGAGAAGTAATACGGTGCACTTTTTACTGGTACGCGGAGATGAGAGGTAATACGGTGCACTTCTTTACTGGTACGCGGTGATGAGAGGTAATACGGTGCACTTTTTTACTGGTACGCGGTGATGAGAGGTAATACGGTGCATTTCTTTACTGGTACGCGGTGATGAGAGGTAATACGGTGCACTTCTTTACTGGTACGCGGTGATGAGAGGTAATACGGTGCACTTCTTTACTGGTACGCGGTGATGAGAGGTAATACGGTGCACTTCTTTACTGGTACGCGGTGATGAGAGGTAATACGGTGCACTTCTTTACTGGTACGCGGTGATGAGAGGTAATACGGTGCACTTCTTTACTGGTACGCGGTGATGAGAGGTAATACGGTGCACTTCTTTACTGGTACGCGGTGATGAGAGGTAATACGGTGCACTTCTTTACTGGTACGCGGTGATGAGAGGTAATACGGTGCACTTCTTTACTGGTACGCGGTGATGAGAGGTAATACGGTGCACTTCTTTACTGGTACGCGGTGATGAGAGGTAATACGGTGCACTTCTTTACTGGTACGCGGTGATGAGAGGTAATACGGTGCACTTCTTTACTGGTACGCGGTGATGAGAGGTAATACGGTGCACTTCTTTACTGGTACGCGGTGANTTACCCACAGCACACTTCTTATTACCCACAGCACACTTCTTATTACCCACAGCACACTTCTTATTACCTACAGCACACTTCTTATTACCCACAGCACACTTCTTATTACCTACAGCACACTTCTTATCACTCACAGCACACTTCTTATCACCCACAGCACACTTCTCATTACCCACAGCACACTTCTTATCACCCACAGCACACTTCTTATCACCCACAACACACTTCTCATTACCCACAGCACACTTCTCATCACCCACAGCACACTTCTATCTAGCCGTATCCCACAGCACGCCGTGGGATACGGCTAGAGATAATGCTTATAATAGGATTTGGTTTATGAGATGATACACGACAGTTAATCGTAAGTACCGTAATTGCTTATTATTAGTTGTAACACATAATGTTATTTACTATCACACAATTACTCAGTGTACTTAATCACATCAGGGATAATGAGGTGCACTTCATCACTAGTACGTGGTGATGAAAGGTAATACGGTGCACTTCTTTCCTGGTACGCGGTGATGAAAGGTAATACGGTTCACTTTTTACGTCATAGGGGTGATGAGAGGTAATACGGAGCACTTCTTTACTGGTACGCGGTGATGAAAGGTAATACGGAGCACTTCTTTACTGGTACGTGGTGATGAAAGGTAATACGGTGCACTTCTTTACTGGTACGTGGTGATGAAAGGTAATACGGAGCACTTCTTTACTGGTACACGGTGATGAAAGGTAATACGGTTCATTTTTTACGTCATAGGGGTGATGAGAGGTAATACGGAGCACTTCTTTACTGGTACGCGGTGATGAGAGGTAATACGGTTAACTTCTTTACTGGTACGTGGTGATGAAAGGTAATACGGTTCACTTTTTACGTCATCGGGGTGATGAGAGGTAATACGGTGCACTTCTTTACTGGTACGCGGTGATGAAAGGTAATACGGTGCACTTCCTTACTGGTAAGCAGTGATGAGAGGTAATACCTGTCTCTTATACACATCTAGATGTGTATAAGAGACAGGCACACTTCTTATTACCCACAGCACACTTCTTATTACCCACAGCACACTTCTTATTACCCACAGCACACTTCTTATTACCCACAGCACACTTCTTATTACCCACAGCACACTTCTTATTACCCACAGCACACTTCCTGTCTCTTATACACATCTAGATGTGTATAAGAGACAGAGGTAATACGGTGCACTTCCTTACTGGTAAGCAGTGATGAGAGGTAATACGGTGCACTAATTTACTGGTACGTGGTGATGAAAGGTAATACGGTTCACTTTTTACGTCATAGGGGTGATGAGAGGTAATACGGAGCACTTCTTTACTGGTACGTGGTACTGAAAGGTAATACGGGGCAATTTATACGTCATAGGTATGAATCTCTACCGCTACATACTTTCGTTGTATTGTAGCAGTCTCCTATTTGTAGTGCATGAAGCAAGAATTCTTTCATTCAAGATCATTTTAATCGATCATTAAATACTTTAATTACATTTTTAAAATACAAACTTATTGATACGAATTGAACGTTCACTACCCCTACTTTTATGAACTACATTAATTATCCTTATTAACACTTCGTGATTAGATAACTTAAGAGACAACGTTCTAGGCTAGCAGAAAAATAGCATGGCTCCAGCATATACATATGATATTTCCACATTTCCTTCCTTCGTCTCTCTGGTGGGTCACCCAGTTCTTCAATTTCTCTATTTTTATTCTATTTCTGTCTTCTATTCTATTTCCCTATTTTTCTATTCTATTCCTCTATTTTTATTATATTTGTTTTCTATCCTATTTCTCTATTTTTCTATTCTACGTATTTCTCTATTTTTATTATATTTCTGTTTTCTATTCTATTTCTTTATTTTCTATTCTATTTCTCTCTTCTATTCTATTTCCCTTTTTTTCTATTTTCTACCCACAGTTTGTGCGTCTTGGTCTCGTCGTCCTCGCCCAAACGTTGGCTAAGTCGCGGCTCAGTCGAAATTCTTGGACGCGCGCCATGAACACCAACGAAGGAGAAGCTCTTAATTTCTAATGCACTCTTTGGTGCGACCTACTTCAGGATGTACAAGGGCCATACTTTCAAAACGCGTTAAGTGAACGTAAGAATACTTAAGCTCTATTTTCTTGTCTATGGTTGGTGGATTTTGCTTGAAAGGCCGTCAATAATTGGCTGATGAACTTACGATCTCTTAACTTTTTTTGAAAGTATAGGCCCAGGTGCGAGAACAAACTGCTGCTAACTCTATTATACTATAAGCTGCGCTTCAAAGCATTGCCTGTTTTATACTATTTATTTCACTATTTATTATTTTACTATTTATTTGTATTATATATACTATTTATTATATATTACTAAGAAAACAAATGATTTAATTCAAGATAGACTGTCCGACACGATAGTTAGTATAGAAAGTCTGTAACTAAACAGATCTTTGTATATTCAATTAATTCCATATCGGGCAGGATTAAAGCGTATATAACGGGTTTGTCGGTATCATTAAAAATGCATGCGTGTATTTTTTTTATTTCAATATTTTTTGTCAGCAAATTATGCTTTCCCAGAGCTTCTTGTCCCGACCCAAGTACTAAGGAATAAAGCAGGTACTCAAATAAATGAAGGAGTAATGTTCTCCATATAGTGACACACTTCCTACACGTAGCACTACTACTTTTTTCCGTGCTAAACTGAACCCACACAAGAGCAAAATTTGCCGTAAAATTTGCCCAAAAATTGCAAATCCTGCATTCATACGACAACTTTTTGCCGTTTGAAAATTATATACCTATATTCATTAGAAAATTCTGCTAAGGTGCAATCGGAATTAATAATCACCTTATAACTGACTATCATCGAACGATTTCTGAAAGTGGACACATGAGATTACGAAAAGAAGCACAGATTAAACATGAGTTCAAATCAATTATCCCACACGAGAGGAATTATTGATCGCTGCGTGTTAAGGAAATGGATCCCCTCTCTACTTTCGACGTAGGTACTTTCATCGCTACTTTTACTAACGACTGGCCAGCTACGAACACCAATTATATATAATTATATATAATTATATACTACTTTTTTCTATGTGATAATGACGTGAAGTGAGCTTCACGCTCAGTCATGCACACGATTAGCTGGTATGACGATCATGATAGATGTGAGCGCATGAAAGTTGTTCTAACACGAGATATCTTTCTCATGAACATACGTACGGCTTGTAACACAACATTTAGAGTACGACGCTTAATTGAAATACCACGCTTGTAATGCCACGCTCGAAATACCACGCTTGAAATGCCACGCATATAATACCACGCTCGAAATACCACGCTTGTAATGCCACGCATATAATACCACGCTCGAAATGCCACGCTCGAAATACCACGCTTGCAATGCCCCGCATATAATAACGCTTGTAATACCACGCTTGCAATGCCCCGCTTATAATACCGAGCTCTAATTACCACGCTTGAAATACCACGTTTGAAATACCACGTTTGAAATACTATGCTCACAATACTACACTTCTAATACCACGCTTGTCGTACAATACGCTACGCTACGCTTGCACAAAATACCGCGTTTGTAATACCATACTAATAATTATGTTTGTAATGCCACGCTCGGAATACCGCGGTTGGAATGTCGCGCTTGTAATACCACGTTTGACATACAGCGCCTGCAATACCTTAGTTGTTATACCAAGATTGTAATACCACGCCTGTAATACACGAATATAATAATACGCGTTTACACCTTGCCATCCATACGATAGTTCGAGGTGAACTTATACACTACACACCAACAGGCAGCAAGTCCCAGGCCTCGGGCTCCCAAACATACGAAGCCCTAGGAACATATACACTACGGTACACACCAACAGGCAGCAAGTCCCTGGCCTCGGGCTCCCAAACATACGAAGCCCTAGGAACATATACACTACGGTACACACCAACAGGCAGCAAGTCCCAGGCCTCGGGCTCCCAAACATACGAAGCTCAGTGGAACATATACACCAACAGGCAGCAAGTCCCAGGCCTCGGGCTCCCAAACATACGAAGCTCAGTGGAACATATACACCAACAGGTAGCAAGTCCCAGGTTGTAACACGAGTTGCTGTTCAGGCAGGGAGAAACTGTCGAGGGTTTGCATGGGTGACTCCAGCAGTAGGTGCGCCTGGCACACGGCAGTCGTCGCTGGAGCGGGCCACATGCGAGCCAGTAGGCCTGCTGCTGGATCAGCGACAGTGTGCAGGCTTTCCAGTTTTGGTTCATAAGCGGATGATTTTAAATACGATATGAGTAACGGTTAAACATGGAAATATTTACAATGAACGTGTTTCATGAAAGTGCGATAAAATTTTTGGTCGTTGGAAAATAATAAAATTCGCATTTATTTGATGTCATTTTGGAGATTGAGAATTTAAATTCAGAAAGCAAGTGAACGTTTCATTACTTTTGACATGCAATTCTCTGAAAACTGACCCAATTCCGCAGTGTTAACAGAAACCATCACAGACGGATGTATTTAATGCTTTAACTCTCAATTCTACTAAAAATATTCCATTCGTGTAGTACGTAAATTGTGAATGCAGCATATTTTCATTTGATCTCACAAGATCCGAGTTATTGATTGCGATGTTATATCTTCATCCTTGGTAAGAAGATGTTGGTAAGGACTATTGTGTTCGAATGAAACTTGAGAAAATCATAAGCAGTTAAAAGACATGCATGTGATCGGATTTTGAAGACAAATGCAAACCGTTTCACTGAGAAGCTGATCAAGATAAACAGGTTTGTGTTTGAAGAATGTAAATAAGTTCAAGTTTAAATCGTTCCATTCAGGCCTAATTTTAATATCAATGCTTCAACTCGACATGTAAGCGACAAGCTTTTCAATTTCGTGAACAACATTCTAGTGGAGAAACATAGACCGAAATACAATTGAACTACGGACAAGATTAACAATAAGCAAATAAATGTTCGTTAAGCCTGCGGTCTGCTGAATTGATTATATGTGTGTATAGTATTCAGGAAAAGTTCATGCAAACAATTGGGTCACCATTTAATTGAGATCAAATTATTTCATATTTTCCATCTATATCTAGACATTTTTATACACACTTTTACTGTACTCCAATATTAGTATCAAATCTGAACTCCATTTACAGCACCATCTCCTAATTTCTTTTTTTTTTTGCAATTTCAAAAAAAAAATGTTCTGCTTTGAGATCTCTGCAAAGTGCGTTTTCTACGTCGTTCTCATTCTATGTTACCTTTCTTTTGTGTCCAAGATCAGATGAGACATAGCGAGTGAATAAGAACCGGTCGGATGGTTCACACTCCAAAGCGCTCCATGCAGTGAAATCACCGTCCAACCAACAAAAAGCTGTACATGCACTTTCTTCAACATGAATAACGAGAGAATCTGGTACAACGGTCCACTGACCGGTCCACTGACGGTCCACACTCACTACTTTATACATGAATTTAATATTATACAGAATACGCCTATTCATACGGGGCACACTGCATGATTATTCATGCACTTTCTTCAACATGAATAACGAGAGAATCTGCTACAACGGTCCACTGACTGCTTGTAAGCTTTAACACTCACTACTTTATACATGAATTTAATATTATATAGAATACGCCTATTCATACGGGACACACTGCATGATTATACATTGTAATTTAAACTAGACCATGAATATTCAATTACATGCATACACTATACGGATCATTAATTCGATACGGTACATGCTGATTATTTTTTGTACTATAAACTAGACCATGAATATTCGACTAAATATATAAACTATACGGATAATGAATTCTATTATGTGTGGACTTCATTAATGCATGTAACGAAATTATCATTTTCAATCGTCATTGAACATTTCTAAGGCCTTTCTATCGTACACCAACAGTGAACAGGAATCGATGTCACAACAAAAGCTCAAATAATCTCTAATATTCTGACCAACATTAACACAGCAGTCTCGGCCCACTGTGGTTAAGCCATACTCTAGCAACGCTCCACTTGCCATCATATTATTAACGAGTAGGTATATAAGAAACATGAGTATATAACAAAATTATTTGTTATAATTCCTATTTTTTAATGAATTGAATTTTGCTGTCAGTGCGCTCACATGAGGTAGCAGAACTAACTAGGATTCCATACCGGTATTGTTTTTTTTATTTTTTTTTTTAAATCACTTGCTTTGAAACGAATAGAAGTAATCATTTTTCTCAAGTCCACCTAATACATAGTGTATTTACAATATTTTAGCATTTTCATAGATTCTATTATGACACTGTCTAAAAACTCTCATGTCTATTTGCTGGAGATAGTTGCCTGTTTTAAAAATCACTTGCTCTGACCCAAATAGAAATAATCATTCGACCTCAAGTCCACCTAATACATAGTGTATTTACAATATTTTAGCATTTTCATACAGATTCTATTATGACACTGTACAAAAACTCTCATGTCTATTTGCTTGCGAGAGTTGCCTGAAGCGAAACCTCTATTTCTTTCTCCTTTCGCGGGCGACGTAAGGAACTCTCGGTCACTTTTTCCCTCGCTCGTTGCCGGAGAAAGTGCGATAAAAAAGCGTATCGGAGGTGCCGGCTCGCCCGGACCGCGGCGGCACAGCGGCCTCAATTCGGTCACACGAATATTTTTTGTTGGCTCGCGGCATCAGGGCCCATACTTTCAAAAAAAAAGTTAAGAGATCGTAAGTTCATCAGCCAATCATTGACGGCATTTCAAGCAAAATTATACCAATCGTAGCCAAGAAAATAGAGCGTAAGTACCTGCGTTCACTTAGCGAGTTTTGAAAGTATGGCCCCTGTCCGTAAATCAAGATCAGATATTAACGCTTTTTATCTTCATGGTATCTTGCCAATGGATGATAAAATCAAGAATAAGCAGCTGGTTTAATTAGCATGATGAGCAAGAGGCCATTAATCGACAAAGATGATAAATCGCAGAGAAATTAGCATGACAGTCTCGTTGCTATCAATTAATAATGTATATATAATGCAGCAAGCTTAACGGCAGTTATTGAATAGCGTGGATAAAACGAACATCAGCATGAGAGCATCGTTTCAATTAAAAAATAGCGTCTACAAACGTAGCAATTTTACCATGATAAGCTTATGACCATTAATAAATAACATGTATAAAAGGTAGCTAGCTTAGCATGATAAGCTCATGACCATTAATAAATAACATGTATAAAACGTAGCAATTTTAGCATGATAAGCTTATGACCATTAATAAATAACATGTACCCTACATGTAAAAAAGGTAGCAATTTTAGCATGATAAGCTCATGACCATTAATAAATAAAATATATAAAAGGTAGCTAGCTTAACATGATAAGCTTATAACCATTAATAAATAAAATATATAAAATATAGCTAGCTTAGCATGATATGCGCGTGGCAACTTAAATGCGCAAGAGGAGCGGAAACACGCGCGTCATGCACCACACTCGTGCTTGGCAGTGTGTAGGATCGCGTTGAGCAAGCAGTACGTAACATAGTTACAGGCAAAATTATTGTTACGATATGCTGGCTCAAATTGATCACATCGAGTCAACCATAACGCAACGGTTTTGCGCTTACAATAATTTTATGATTTATAAGTTAACGCATGATATTTGGTTAAAGATAATTTTATGATTTATAAGTTAACGCATGATATTTGGTTAAAGATAATTTTATGATTTATAAGTTAACGCATGACATTTGGTTAAAGATAATTTTATGATTTATAAGTTAACGCATGACATTTAGTGCTCGCAGCTTCGTTCGTTCCTAAATAGGTGTTGGTGGAACGATGATGAACATACTTCGTTGGTATTGCTTTATTCTTACATAATACTCAAGTTTAAATAATAGTCATGGTTTATTCTCAGTACGACGCACCTCTTGTTCCAGTTCAACACATTTGTGTATAGCGATAGTAAATGCAAACAATTCATTCCTAATTTAATTTAAATATGGTTCGGTAAAATTTAATTTAATGGAATCCATTGCCAACTCAAATAGAATGCGCTAAAATAAATATTTTTAATTCATTTTCTCTGGTCTTCGCTTAAAATTGCGTAAAATATATATTTTTATATTACACAAAATGAATAATATTGATCATTGAGCCGGAACACACTTACGAAAATCACGCTCAAACTCATATAAAAACTCATACACGATCAGCATTCATTGCACCTCATACGAGTTCTTCATTAGAAACGTTCACATATATAATCGAGTGAAATTCTTGCAGCTAGAAAACTGACCATGATTATTACGATTTTGAAATACACTTAAAGTATTTAAACTAGGTATTGCTTTTTCATCAAAATTTGATTTAAAATTTACGTTATCACAAACTGAGGAAACAAACTATACAACTCATCACATATGCGGAGAGAAATACGTAACTAAATCTGCACTCTCACTCAATCCATTTACAGCTGAAACGATCGCATGATATCACGAGGAACGAAATCTGTATTGCGTGTCCATACCACATCTCCCTGCGTAGTGCATGCAGACTGGAACCTATTGCGCCACATGCACGCTAATCGCCAGCCAGAGAAGTGACTTTCACGAGTCAGGCCTGCGGCCGAATCTGTCGTGATTTCAATATATGTTTCTTCCGCTTCTGCATTTTAACATGGTACGCTAAATCGATAATAATTTTTTTTAAGCTGTCAACAAATTTGACTTCGTAACACAACCAATGCAATTGCCGCTATTTAGGAAACGCTAGAATAGATAGTGAAGAAATTATTTTCAAATTAGTTCGTGTTAACATAGATATCAGAACAGCAACGAGCAGACGATCTGCTCAATTGAAAATCGCGAACGAAGTTTCGGTGGCCATAGAACAATGAACAGCGGCATATGTCTCTCCTAATGAATTTTGCACGGATTGACGACGACTCAACGATTGCACGGAAGCGACGACTCAAAAACCTTTCCATTCTAATTGTACTATTCCGGTAGGTATAGCGTGATGATTTGTCCAACTAAAATCAGTCGAGTGGTAAAGCGTTGTCGACAAAATGTTCGTGCGAGCTTCCGAAGCTAGTTAATTAAGCAAAACCCCAGTGCCGATACGCACACCTAGGCCTAATCTGAGCCAAGGCCGTGATATGTTCAATTCGAATGAAGCTTCCGGCAGTCAAAGTATTTAAGCTATTGTAGAGAATGAAGATTTAGAAGACCATAACATAACTTACAGGAAATTCCTATTGTAATGACATCTAATGTCAATTTTTGAACAATATTTTCAACGCAGGCCTATGTCTCATTACCAGCCTTTTCAGCTGTCATCTGAATTCAATTTTTCTCATAGTCAACTTTTTATCGTAACGCTGCCAAATATGCAAACTTTTATTCAACGTAAATGTTGAAATTAATGATAGTATAACTTTCATACATTTCTAATTAGGATTTCTAAAATAATTTTTATTGCAGTGATTATGGATTATTAAACAGGATGATTAATTGCTTACACTGTGAATAACATGTAGAGAAAGTAAAAATTTTAAATTAACATTGCGGTGGGGGATGATTTAAGTAAAAACTGTTTTAATCAATAACAAAGATACCAGCATCTTATTTAATTTTATTAGAAATGATTGAACTAATTGAGAAGAGTTGTACGCAAATATTAAAACAAAATAAATAGTGCCAGGAATTTAGCTCACACATGGGTTGGACAAAATAAAGGAAACGCCTGCCATTTTCATATAATAATTTTTGAACATGTTATAATCAATGAAAACTGGATATATTTTTATGTTTTATCGCTTATTGGTGCCGTAAATTGCTATTTCATCATTACACAGATATTTTTAGTAAATTTTTTGTGTCAAAAACCTAACCTATGACCTATAAATGGCAAACCTCTCTGACTTTCAAAGAGGCCAAATTGTTGATGCCCGTATGACAGACAGGTGCTAGTGAGACAGAAACTTCCCGAATGCTTGACGTTTTTATAAGTACCACTGTCTTTAAAGTAATGACTGCTTTTGAATGAGGAGGAAAAAAGTCCTCAGCAAAGCGCATGTGCAGGTCAGGCCGAAAGTCGAAGTTGTCCAAGTGACCAACGGTACCTAAATTGAATTATGAACCACAATCGAAAGACCACGGCTGTAGGATTTACAGCAGACCTCAATGGACACCTACCAGAACCCAGTTTCCATAAAGACTGTCCGCCGAGAGCTGTACATGCAGATTAGGATTCTATGGAAGAGCTGCATTTAGAAAACCTCTGGCTTCAAGTACAAATGCTTCGATGCGTTTAAAGTGGTGTAAAAAACACCAAAAATTGGTCCTTTGAGCAGTGGAAAAATGTGATTTTTGCTGACTAATCATCGTTTACCTTATTTTCAACCTCTGGTCGCTTTTACGCTTGCATAGCAGCCAAAAGAGTTACGGAGGAATGAACAGCCGTGACTATTTAGGAATTTTGGAGGACCAAGTTCATCCAATGGTTCAAGCACTGTTTCCGGAGGGGAATATCATCTTTCAAGGTGATAATGCCCTGATCTATACAGCTGGAATCGTTAAAAAATGGCACGAGGAACATTCTAATGGAGTTGAGCATCTCATTGGGCCACCACAATCACCAGACCTGAATATTATCAAGCATTTATGGTTGACATTTGAGATGCATGTCATAAGTCGATTCATGCCGCCATCGTCTTTAAAGAGCTGGAGGGAGTTTAACTGAAAAATATAACTCAGTACTCACTGCAGTGAGTGACAGAGAGCGCATTTTCTCGTCGACGAAAACGTGAAGTCACGGACGGACGGACAGACGGACATGGCGAGCGCAATAGTGCATTTTTTCCATAAATGAGAAAATGCGCTAAAAAGGAGTTAAAATTCATTTGGAAACAAATCACAATTTGTACCAATCAATGCCTCAGATAACCCAGGCTTTAATTTAGTATGATGTAAAAAGGTGGACCTACAACATACTAAGATATTTTACGCGGATTTCTCAGGCGTTTCCCTTATTTTGTCTAACCCCAGTATTTCGCATAATTATTGTGATCGCGTACCGCTTGTAGGTTCCGTGTAGTCTTATCTACAGGTATAGTTCAGTCTTCAAAAAAAAAAAAACACTTCCAGTTTTCCTTCGTAAGGATATGAACGTAAAACTTTAAAATCTTTCCCAAAATGGGAGTATTTGACTCTAGCATAGTTCAAAAAATTCTAGGCTTGGATAACAGGCAAACAGGACTTGCACATTTTTAAAAGAAAACAAGTGTATATTCCACGTGAGAATTTACAGCATACAAGTTAGATTTAAACGAAAGTTAAAAATGATGCTAAACATAGAGTGCATTTAAGTCTGCAGTACTTATAATATTAATTAGTTAATTTACACTTTTGTGAAGTTTATTTCGTAACAAATTAACTATAGAGCAAAAACCTCCCAGAACAGACGAAAAAATGGACAGAGAATCACAAAAATCGTTATACCAACTTTGGTGAGGACATATATCTTGTAGATGCTATTTTAAGTACTATTTCAGTACTATTTTAAGTTCCGAGAATAAGTACTTTTTAACACTAGTTAATCAGCGTTCCGCTTTACGATCAAAACAAAATTGAAGAAGACCATTCTTTACCAGCGCTTTTATGCAACATTTAACCTATTATTATGTATCAAATATTCCATTTAACATTTGAATGATTTGACGGCAGGGACGAGGCACCTGTGGTAAATCATTTCCAGATTATACAGTAAGAAGCTGGGAGTCTGTAAATGTTATTGTAAAGCAAAAAATTACCTAGATAAAAATCGTTCTTTACCCTTAAAATATACGCATAACACTAGTAAGCACTAAGCACGCTCAATGTCTCACGTAATACTAGCAGTAGTACGTATCATCACGTACCACTAGTTCCATAAGTACTTGCCATCACTAAACACTAGTGGGTCACGTACCACTAGTGCACGCAATCACGTGCCACTAGTTCCACTAGTACATGTCATCATCACTCAACAGTCAACACTAGTGAAGCACGCACCACTAGCTCACGCAATCATGTACCGTACCACTAATTCCACTATAGTACATGAAATCACTTAACACTAGTGGCTCACGCACCACTAGTGCACGCAATCACGTGCCACTAGTGGTGCGCAAACACAACTTTTGAAACCACAACTAGCGACAGGCCTATCCAGGCCTATTTATTTAATGCCGAAGATACTATACACTGCTTTAGCTGAACATATTTTGCAACGTGCAGTCTACCCTCAAAACATTTTCTGTACGAATCATATAAAAGAAAACGTTCCAAGGGCTACTTTGCTATTGTTTCAGATATCAGCAGAGCGGGCGCACTTAGAATATTTTTGTTTATATAGAAATATACCGCGGCAAAAATCCCCTTGTCAAACTGCCGGATTGTAAATAGCAATTTAGAACCAATGCTAAGTAAAGGAACAAACTTTTATAATTAAGGAATATAGTTATAACTTATAAGTAAACACATCTTTGTTGGATATGTTCTTGTAATTAGCGAGTTTCCTTATTTATTCAGTTATTGGCTGCATAGCGATGCACTTTATGAAAATTTGCAACATAAACGATGATGAACTCTCATCAGCACACATAATATGATTTTATATTGTTTATATATATACTATTTATTGTGTTTATATTTGTGCACGTTATTGTAAGCCTGCTTTCTTATTCACAGATAAGCTCAATATTTTTGCTATTGTAAACTTGTCATTTTAATGAAGGAAATGCGTAAAACCACCAAAGAAGATATGGACATCAAGCACAGCAATTCCGTATAAAAGTCAATCCTGTCAAGCCTATAAAGCATAGGTAGAATGAATGGAACGATAGGAAGAAGTTTCAACTTATGCCGGACACTTCTATAAGTTTCTCAGTAAAAAGCCAGCAAAGCAAGTCAATTTCTTTAGCTGGGCGCAGAGGTGTGAAACGAACTCTTATATTTTATAAACATAGGCAAAAATTTGAAAAATTTCAATAATATAATGGAAAAAATTAAACATATTATCATCATGAAGTCGAGTAAGATTCGCTCTCTCCCCATTTTCCTACTGCTCATCCTGATAGCAGGCACTACAGTAAACAGCTTATCGCCCGAAGAATTCAAGCGGTTATACGAGCAGTCAGACGGATCCCAGATAGAGAGGAGACCTAATACGAGAGAAAAAACAATATATGGCTACATTGCCCCGACCGAGAGACCAAACGATCGATTTGTTCATGGATTTGCAGATTTTGGATCTGCGTTCATTGAACCTTACATCGACAGGCCTTTTACCCCGCCTGAGATTGCAACAATAAGTATTCATGACAACAAGCCTCCAGACAGATATGCATACAATAGCCACGTGAGTAAGATAATTCCAGAAAAATACAAGCATAGCTTGCAACGCCACAAACCCACACATCAGACATATTCTACCAAGTCTTCAAGTCAACACATCAAGTCTTACAGACCAACTGCTGCTACCCCTTCCCACCTGTACGACAGATACACCGACACAACGCGTCTAGAACACGTTCAAAACCTCGTGCATTTGAGAAATGTACATTCACTTGCACAATCAACAAATTTACGGAGAAAAATACCTTACGGTTACACGAGAGATGGGAAGAAATACTGGGGCACATTCGCCTCAGACGATAACACGGATGACAAAAGCCGTCGAACTTGGACTGCACACGCCATCGTAACAGACCAGGAAGGTCAGGAAAACATCCTGATAGAGCGAGGAGTGCGGTATAAAGGTCCAAATCCTTCACTTTATTCCAGCAAGAGCAGATACAATGCGATCGAAATTGACGCTAAAACGCCAGAGCCAGTGAAAGATCGAACTTCTTACTGGGACGTCAAAACATCAGAAAGTCCACTCACTGAAACGCCTATTAATACATTACTGAAGCCAAACAAATTAAAAGATGTTTTTCCAAAAAGTAACCTTAGCAAAAAACTCGAAGGGAGAAAAGTAGAGCCACAAGAAGAACGAACGCTATTACGACCATTCCCTAATCCCGTCACGTTCAGAACGAAAGTCACGGCGAATGTCGGCGTTGAACCAGGCTTCCCTCAAATTGCTTTGGCGACAATAGAAGAACCGGCTTTCAGTATCAACCACTTACTAAGTCAAGGCTTTGTAATTGCTCCGCAGTCTACGCCTCAGAATTTTCAACCCCTCATATCGCCTCCATTAAATAGTGCCTTTGGTAGTAGCTACACTTCAGCCATCTCTACCACCGCACAAAACGAGCTGGATGCCGTGTTGCCGCAACCAAATCCTCCTTTATGGGTAGGATCAACTGCCCCAACGCAAGACTCATCGTACAGCTACGTTAGCGCATCGTACGGAACTCCACCCACTGGATCTCCTTCTTACGCAACACCTTCCAACACACCATCCTCATACGGGGGTAGTTCCTCAGGCATGGATAACTCAAGCGGACCAGGGTATCCATCAGGAGGTGGGAACTACAGCGGGACAGGGTCCTACGGGCGTCCTGTTCCAGGAACGAATAATTCGTATGGAGGTTACGGAGTGCCCAACGGTCCAGACAGGGTGTCGCAAAGTGAGTGAAAACGATACAAATATGTTTAAGTTATGTACAGTGTATAAATGCACAGTTAATGTTATCGCTGCAAAAATAAATACGCTTATTGTTATATAAACAACGACCAATACGGATCATCTCACAAACTTGATAACCGACAAGTGTGACAAGACAGGCTGCTCACAGTGAAACAAATTTACGCTTGAAACGTTTTGAATATAAGTGCCTTCAAAATGCAAGACTCCAAACAACTGAATGCGCAAAATGACAAACAAACGAAAACTCATCCCTCCACTACGAATTCTTGACGACAAAGTAGACAAGAGACATCAAAAACGAAAACTGACAATGAACCGACGCAGACGCCACTCGCAACTGCAAAATTTGCCGCATTTAGTAAGTATACAAAAAAATGCATGAAACATTGTAGGTCTAATAAATAGTGTATTTATATAGCTAGTAACTGAATTGCACATAAATTTAATAGTTTAAATGTTTATATATACTTTATAGTTGCTCACCGACCGCTTACAAATAAAGCAAGTTATTTACTTCAATGATAGCATGAAATAACGCTTTGCACTTTATCCTCAAACTTGACGCTGTCTCTGCGATCGTCCCGTCAGTTGTACGACTGCTTCAGGAGCTCATGAGGAGCTTCTCTGGCTGGACAGGTGGGAGCTACGAATATAATAATAAGTTGTGAATGAGCGTCGCTTGAGTCTCATATACATAATAAACATAGGAAAACAATTCAATATAACCGACCTTTTCACATTATAACATGCACTGTTCACATTCAAGTAGCTTTACCTTTACACTGGTTCCTAAAATGCACAGCGTAATTAGGTATGAACGAAGCGATGTGTTTTTGTGATATAACATCTGCTGACCAGTAGATATATTTAAGCGGTCGCAACGATTAACTTCCAAGTGCCTCGTTTTGCAAGTCCGCAAACTGTCGAGGTAGCGACATGTAAAAAAGAAGTGATATCCCACAAAACATACTTTATTTATGGCAGATACTTATACTCTGAAATTTCGTCAATGGTCCAGTCAAGCTATCTGAATAACTCGGTAAATAATTTTTAAGATTAAACATGACATGAGAAAATCAAAATTAGGCTCAGTGCACGTTGGAGTTGTTGCAAAAGTAAGAAGAACCGCTAAAATTCTACCAAGATAGAAATTAAAAAAACTAATAACTTTTCGAGGTGAATTCTTTGATATTTTCGCTCCATATTAAATATGTAACAGGGTGTAAAAATGAGGAAATTGGAAAAATAATACTTTTCGCGGTGAATTCTTTAATATCCTGGTTTTATCTTGAATATGTAACAGGTTGTAACAATGCGTCACACAAATCATAAGCTGTTATCATCTCCCCGCAGTTTTCACACTGGAGAAGTTGTTTCGTCTGCTCAAGGATAACGCGGAGCCACCAGGCGCAGATATCCCCTGCACGGACAGGCGCGGCATCGCTGGCGTGTGTATGACAAGCGATGTGTGCCGTAACATGGGCGGCACACCTACTGATGAAGGCTGCACCAGCACCACCATGTGCTGCATCCGTGAGTTTAAAACCCAGTGTATTATTCATGCATTGATGGCGTGTGTACAACAAGCGATTTGTGCCGTAACATGGGCGGTACACCTACTGATGAGGGCTGCACCAGCACCACCATGTGCTGCATCCGTGAGTTTAAAACCCAGTGTATTATTCATATCAAGTTGAAATATCTACAACGAATCCTCGGACATCACTTTCATCGAAGTATATGTACTTCATCACTTGTAAAAGATTTCTTTCTGAAGACACAAGTGAAAGATCCGTGATAAATTTTACACACTGCCATGAATCACATAACAAATAGAATATTTTCACTGTCTAAAATTTTAAGTCGCATTTAACTGGTACCTATCACACTACTTCTTGCCATTTTTACGCTGATTTGGCTTCTGCGGATGTATTTAGCTTTAATATTCACAACAGCCCAGCAGCCAGCAACTGCAAGCAGCGCTACCTGCATCATCAAAGTTAACAAACTACATCGCAACATCTGCTCACTTAGGCTGGACTTCATCAAGTTTGAGGTGCGAAACTCATTTTAAAAAGATCAAGCAAAATGAGTACCTATAATTCAATCAAGTTCGAGATTCCAATACCACATACCAATACCAAGTTCGGTGTACGAAAAATTTGTTGTCTGGTACTAGGTACAAAACTCATTGCATCAAGTTCGAGTTACGAAACTCAATGAACCAAATTCAAAGAACGAATCTGATTGTATTAAGTTCGAGGTATGTCAATTATTCAGTTACGCTCGATGCGTAAAAGCCATTTAATCAATTAAGACCGAGGTTCACAATACCGTTGAACAATTTCGATGTATCAGATCCTCTCCCTGAACGTCGAGACACGAAAGCCTTTCCATCAAAATTGAGGACGAAAATATTTGATTTCGTCAGCTCAGTTCCGTCAAGATCATGTTTCATGATCTTGACATGGAAACATGATGAATAATTTTAATACTGAGTGAAAAAATTAAATAACGTTGGTATATGAGCACTACTTTTTAAAATATTCTGCGCTGAATAATTCCAGTAAAAATAATACAATGTACATGGCGCCGATGGGTATAGAATCATATGAATTGCCTTAACCTATCATTGCTACAGCCATGAAAATTACTTCAACTTATCTCATATATAATTAAGTTAACCACTGTTTGTTCAGCTTGCACCTCCCGAGGACGGCGTATGTCAGAAAGATCGCCTGGCTGTGTACGGACAGAACCTCAACAGCGGCATACCCTACCTCTGCGGCCTCAACACAGGCCAACACAGTGGGCATTAATATCTTCAATTGATTATCTAAACGAATAGGTTTACAACTAATCGCTACTTTCGGAACAAGAACATGGGAGCGAAATACAATCGTGCCTGAGCGCTTGGTGTAAATTTTAACTGACGTATAACGTCTTGATATTTACCTTAACGTACCTTTTCAGAAAAAATTATTCAATTTTTTAGTAAAACTTACTAATGAAATTTGAATAATTTCGTTATATCTAAACCATGTAAACTGTTTTCTTGAATTGTTCAACTAAATTTATTCGAAATTATACATCGCTACCTTCATCATCCATAACCCAGCAACATTTGTTGCAGTTTACATAGATGTGGACACCGTGCCAGGGCCGCTGGAGCTTCACGTCGTGTCATCGGGAGATTTTGCACGACAGTGGCAAATACAAATAGCTCAGGTGAGGAAGAATAACTTAGATCTGATGTCATTTCAATTGAAATCTACAGTCAGGATGAAAAGGCAATCTAAAAATATTGGTAGATACGAATCTGAAGTCATTTCAATTAAAATCTACAGGCAGGATTAAAATTCCATCTCTAACTATTGGTAGATACGAATGCAGTGTAACGCTTGTGTCGTTGAATCATTATCACCAGTTAGTTTAAAGTCTTAGGAGAAAAATAGTCTGGTATTTTCACAGATCGAGTGTGACAACCCGAGCAGACCGACGACCAATTGTCTTCAATATTTCACGGGAACAATGAACAACATAACCAGCTTCAATTACAGGACAGACGGAGAGACGACGTATACGGTAACAATTGGCTCGTCCCTTTGCTTTACTCCTTATTTGTAGTGCAGGCAGCAATGCATTCTAACACATGTACTCGTATTATTACCTATGGCATACACATGAATTAAAATGTTAAAATTATATTCAACCCAGGTTTAAAAGGTCAACAATGCATCTGATTATTAGCAGTATTCAAATTCAAGTTGATCCAAATCTGAACACAATTTCGAAGTGTTTTAAATTTCTGTCAACAGAGTAATCGAGCCATGTTTCTCATGTACCGTATATCGAACAGTTCATCAAACTGTTTTCGCTACGTGTAATATAGTCATGAATTATATCTCGCATTCTACTTTTAATAAACCTCAATCACCACTTCAATTGATATTGATTGAAATACTGACACTTCGATTTAAATTTTTAGCTTTTCAAAATAAATCTCTACTTTTTCTTACAAAAAATATTTTTTGTGTTCACAGAACTTTCAGAATTATGCAATGTGCATGCGCAAGGAGCGCGGATTCTGTAGCATCCAATACAGCAACAATCCTCCGCCAAGANTATGCAATGTGTATGCGCAAGGAGCGCGGATTCTGTAGCATCCAATACAGCAACAATCCTCCGGCAAGAGTGCAAGCGGCCTTCGATATCGTCAACATGGCAACCCTATCAGGTATGATTACTTCAATCCGATTACATGCGATTATTAATACAATATTAGGAAGGATTACTCTATAGACTTCAATTTTGGAAATATTTTGACCAAAATATCATGCAGGTCTTAATTAAGTCATGAAATTATATGCATTAGGTTATACTGCCTTCACAATGCCCAAGTAAAACAATAAACGAAAGCCCTCAAACAAAATGAGCCGCAGAGCTGAATTAAATATAGAATGCTTAGTATCCGTACATAATTTATGGCGCATTCAGTATTAATCTTAAGATCTCAAGACTATTTTAAAAACAACTGAGGAAAAATGTCTTAAGTTCAATTGTCGCTCGGCGATGAGAATCTCACCTCAGAACGCGGCCCAAAAAAAAACAGATATATATTATTGAGAATTTGCATGGCCAGAAAGATCTGTGACAATCGCACATGATAAACAGCAAGTAACAATGGCAGCGGCAGGCTAGTGCGAAGACGTCTCGACCGGCGCAGAACAATGAAACATACAATTATCTCAGGTCGACGTATAGCTCTGGGAATTCGGGTTATGAAAGCAGTGATCTGCAGGCATGATAGTCACAATGGAGCATTCAGCCTACAATAATAAACAGTACAATAATAAACAGCTCGCAGACTTACGCACTTTTAAATGATTTCCCTTAGGGCTGAAGGGAAGATAAATTTTCTTCTTTGTACCTCAGTCAATATAATTTAAACTAAATTGACTGCAACGTACACAAATTAACACTTCTATCTTCGTACCTTTACTCTCTAAGTTTATTTTACGTACCGTAGAGCAAACATGTTTTGTGCGTTATATATACTTGTTAAAATGTGATATCAAACGTACGTGTTTACGTATATAATACCTACACCAGTTCGAGTGAGAATATTTCAAGAGAACATAGGAAATTTAATCAAACTAATGAACTAGTGTCAAATGTAAGTGTTTACCTTAATAATACACCAGTTCGACGTGAGAATATTTCATGGGAATACAATTTGATCAAATTGATGAACTAGTGGCATAAATATTACGAATCACAGACGGAACCGAAGTGCCGACGGTTAACGAAGGAGAAGCAGGCGTTGGTATCCAGCAATGTCCGCAAGACTATTTGGAGTTAAGCGGCACGAGACTTTGTGGCATGATCCTCAACGACGGCTCCAAGGACCCTAAGTTTACCAACAACGCGCCTGTCACCGGTGAGCAAAACATGTTTCGTATCTTTGATACCATTTGGTACGGTTTCCTAAAACGATTTTGAGTGCTCAAAAATATTTTAAGTGCCGTAATTTGTAAGTCTAGCAAGGCCGTTTAAGAATCTAATAAAAGATTTTTTGATTTATGAAGTGAACTAGTTTCATGGAAAAATTAATTAGGATTTGAATTGGCATGTGTTTACTGAATATGTTGTTCAATGGTATGATTGGCATGAGTTGAACATTGAAAATGAAACACCAGGTTTAGGACTACAATATTTCATAAGCAAGGTGTAGGGCTTCCATTCGGATACATAATATAATATGTAATATAATCTTCCATAATACTATCAAATGTTTGGACCATATGCTACATAAATCCATCCTGAATATTTTGACCAGAACTGAGCTCTCACCTTGCTTATTGAACCCTCACACTCATAGCTCACAGGTGCAATATGCATTAAATGACTATTAGCTAGCAGACTGGTCCAAATTAAATCCTTTTACAGGTGTTTCACTTCCATTGTCCAACCGTTTTATATATGTACAAGAGATATTAACATATTACAATTTTATAATTACATTTTGATTGCATAGATGACTAATCAGAGTTTCAACTATGCAGATAACACAAATGGACCTTTCTTTGCAAGATTTGTGAGTGATGGTAAGCATGTTGGTCGTGGCTTCAACTTACAATACCAGCAAATACCCTGCTAAAACCATCTTGTGACATAATCAAGCCCAATGCAGATTACTATCATTGGATTATGATATTTTCATTTCTTACATGCATTCACTATTAAAAACAATCCACTATAAATAAATGATAATCCTTCAATCTGATTTTTGTGATTCCATTCAATTAAAGAAGGCTTTTTTCTCATACATACATTATTCTTACACAAATTTTGTACAATTCCAATAAATAAAAAATAGTCAATTGTAATTTTGAAAAATCAAGCAGCTACATTGCTAAAAACATTATAACAGCAAGCAACCTCAGCAACACTTGAGAATATGTGAATGCAGTATAAAAGTCTGAATCTCTTAATGCCAGAAACATGAATAAATTCAATTCAAACATTGCTTATGCAAGCATGTGATTGTATATAATTTCTAATATGCTTAGGGTTTAAGTTTATGGAGAATATTTGTTATCTATTATTAGATTATGACTTTTTTATAGCTAGCACATACACTACTAGTATTTTTTTAATATACCATTTCATTTATTACATCTTTCATTTTCCTTGTTTGGTTTGAGTCAAGTGAAATAAAAATAGATACATGCATCTTGAAAATGTTGATTCAAAAGTAGCAGGATTAAAAAGTTTCCACTTAATATTCAAATCTTGCAGCTTCAAAATGATATATTTGGACAACTTTGAAATTTCATGGCTAGATCATGCACTTAGATGGGTTTATTATCAATTAGAATGAAGGTAATCTATTGAGTGAGTATCTCATGCCCATGGCTCCAAATATTGTAGGAAAGCTCTAGTTGAGGGTTTAACCCTCTAATGCCTAGGTGTACTGTAGCATTGCCTTTCAAATATGCTCCATAATACAGCAATCCCTTGATTAGCACGGTTTTGAATACCGCGGTTTTGATTAATGCGGAAAAAAAATTTGCGACCTACCCTTAATCTACGCGGTGCCAGTTTTGATTAGCGCGACTTTTTTTTCACAACACATCATTTTCCTGCCTCTAGCCAGAGGTGTTACGTTCGTAACAAAAGTGTTACTTTTTGCTTATGTTTAGATCTTATGTTGTTACTTTTGTTACGACTTTTGGAAAATGTGCCATTAAAAAAAGTTGTTGCAAAAGGGTTAAGGCTAAGAAAGCCATGGTCAGGAAGATGTGCCAGGTGCGCGGGAATTTATTTTGTCATTTTAACGACCTGCGCGGTGCGCCGTACTACGTTGGTAAAAAAATGCGCTGTGCGCCGTACTTTAGAAAGCTAAAATAGTTCTACTATTTTAGTCGACAATATAGGCAAGTATATTGACTACGCGAGTCGAACTGACAATAATAAAATGTAAGACATGTCCGGGTTACTTCTGACTCTTCCGGTTGTCCGCCTTGTCGGTTACGGAACGTACAGTAATCGTAAACTGCGGCTGTTATACATACGAAATGTAAACAGACGGTGTTCAGTGTTGCCATATGACTTTGGAGAAAATTTCTTCTAAAATAAAGATGGCCGGGATTGCGCGAACACGTGCGCAAAGATAATCAATTTTCATTGCATTGCGCCAACTGTGCACAGCAATAGCTTAAAAAAAGTGAAAATGCACGGGAAAATTTACCGAAAACATACATCATCCTGAGTGTGGTAAGAAAGTAGATTTATTTCACACCAAAACATAACAGGGAAATTGAGGGAATTAACAACTAAATAACAAGAGAGTAAATTATGTGCTTGAAATCTATCTCACGATATAATTCTTAAAGAGATATTATAAATTTTATCAATTAGGTAAAATAAAATATTAATATCCATCTCACTATGCAGACTTGCAGAGTTTATTAATTTTTTTGCCAAGATTAGATTTTTAGACCCAAAGTGTGGCTAGGCCTAATTTTATTAAGGATTTGTAGTCACAAGCCTAAATCTACCTGAATCTACCTAGATATTTAGAGCAAAAATATGTTTCAAGATCTTTTGCACTCTGAAGACATAGATTTATAGAAAAGCTGTTTTGCTAAAGATCTTTAGATGTTTGCTTACTCTGCACAAATGCTCACTCACTGCACAGTGCACTGACTGCACTCTACTCCCTGAGTCCCTACTCCCTCCCTAGTAGTATCTAAACTCTGAAAGTCTGCATAGCTAGTAAATTTTTGGCAATTAAATTAGAAATAATGCTAAATGAGGATTATTTTTTTACTTCTTACCTTTTTTCAATTCAAGCCTTCAAGTTCAACAAATGTTTCAGCCAAGTTTTCTTCTATGCTTGAATAATGCTTCTAAGTTCTAATAACAGGAAATAAGTACCGGTAACACTTATATGAATGCAGAATTGCAACCTGGACTGAATTATTTTAAAGGCCAATTCAAATCTAATCTTAGTTCATGACTCTCAGAAATTATCGAAAAAACTCTGAACCAGTTCGCGCAGTCAACGAGACAACGACAACAATCAGTTGACCACTTGCCACTCCTATTCATCGATTCAGTGTCAGTCACAATAGACTGGATACATATTATATCAACTTTAACGGTGAACAATATTTCGCAATACGGATTTAATATTAAAACGTATCTTATGAATCACCAAATTACACTGAATGCTCTGGTCTGTTGAACGGTAAGATTACAGTCAAATATCTCTATAGACGAAACTCTCACCTGGTACGGAACAGAGTAAACACTGAGACTTTTCCATTACTGCGGAAAGCTGCCATACGTGGCCTTCAAAAAGAGGTGGAATAAATATCGAGGCAAAAAATCATGACGCTCGTGTGTTCACTGTTCAGTCTAGAGACCAGATTGGAAGGGTGAGGTTATGGGCAAATGCTTTCCCTTCACTACCCATCAATATTATTTGCTTTGATAAACGAATAATATTAATGGCCTGGACTTTGCCCTGTTGATAAATGTGTACACAATTTAGAGTGACTTTAAGTTTATTAAATTTTATTGGGATTTCAATTCATCTTATATTTTTAATAACAGTGTTTTGTATCACTTTATAAGTTTATTCATTTAATCTAATGTTCACTTGAAATATGTTGCTGAGTGCAAGAAATCATAGGATCTTGACCGAGTTAATTGCCCACTGTTCACAAATCGAATTCTAAAATTTGTGTACCCATTTTTCTTCATTTTTCATAGACAATACTACCAGTAAGGTTTGCAGATGTTCTATTAATTGAATTAGACTTATCAGACATATTGTTAATTAGACTTTATGCTTTTCATTTACTTATCATATGTATCATCGAGGCAAGATGAAAACTAAAACATTGTACGAACAATGAACATTTGTGTGGTCAAGATGAGACCAAGTGTGAGTCGTTCTATAGTTTCAGCGGCAGCATCTATAAAACGCGCCCCTGGCGACACACAAAATAAATGTCAGGAAGTAAAGCCGTTCTTGCAAATCCCTGGACCGGTCGCACTACCTCTCATCGGGTCTGTATGGAAATATATTCTCCCGGGCCCCAGTGAGTAT
Organism: Hyalella azteca; assembly: GCF_000764305.2. Taxonomy (NCBI): domain Eukaryota; kingdom Metazoa; phylum Arthropoda; class Malacostraca; order Amphipoda; family Hyalellidae; genus Hyalella; species Hyalella azteca. Next base: position 27,481 of record NW_025939316.1, on the reverse strand, counting down.
CGAAGCTAAACTCGGGTTAATTGTTTATTTTTGAGCCTGATAAAATACTGAGTTCCTAGACTAATCATCAATCAATCACAATCCGAATGAGGTAAATATGTTTTGAGAAAAAAAAAATATAATGTGATAAGGGATATAATTGGCTGGGTTTTATAATTCCGTTGAAAACTCGAAGTCACAACACAATGATCAAGTTAGTTGATCTAAAAGCGTTCTTTTTTGCGATGGGTGAAAGCTGCATGAGTTGGATCTATATTTGGATATATTTAGTTGGATCCATATTTGGATTTTCTATCCTTACGTTCAAATCCTATATTATCATTCATTTGTGCTTGTTGACGCAGTGAGCCTCATTTCATCTTCATACACGAAGTATTCGCAAGGAAAAATTACGCTGAGAGTACGAGATTAAGAATTTTTATGATGATAATTATAATAATATTACATTTTAGAAGGTAAATAACAGAAGTATTTTATGAAATGGCAGACCGGTACGATCCGGAGCGCCTACATGAAGTGGCGTGCCAGAAGTATGACGAGTTCGGACCTTTGGTGCGAGAGACGCTGCCTGATGGGTCCGGTTTGCTGTCCGTCTTTGACCCTGACGACGTGCAGAGCTTCCTTCTGCAGACCCGGATCCGGCCTGACAGAAGGTCCCACCTCGCACTGCAGAAATACCGTCTTGACAGGCCTCACATGTACAGTTCTGGAGGACTATTACCAAGGTGCAATGTGATAGCACCAAGGAAATGTAATAATTTTAATAAGAGAAGATCCCCATCTTTTCGGCGTTACGTTTTTCCTTTCTAGAGCAAAGGAGAAATACAATCACTAAATTTTCATTAATATTCTCCGATAAATTTGAGTAATTATTGATTTTTTAGAAAAATGGCATTAGCTTTGCCACTTTAGAATAGTGCAATATAATCAAAATCATTCGACTTTGCATGCATGGTAATAAACCGATGTTGCGGTGGTAAGTGACACTGTGCAACATGTGCTACCGCGGTTCAGACTCGTAGCTTGGCCGAAACGTTATAGTATAAATAGACATAATTTTCTCCCAGTTTTTAAAGCAAACTATAAACATAGATAAAAATATTTTCAGCATAGCTATTAACGTAGCATATATAGTTTATATACACGCTGTTATCAGTAGCAGAGTTGTTAACATGGGCGGTTAAGACGAATTCCACAAGATTTATTGTTCAAAGGCCGACATTCGGGAAAATTGTCGTTTATAAGATACTATTATATTATTGCTTAATTTTTTCATTGCGATTGCAGTAACGGAGAAGATTGGTTGCGGCTACGGCGGCCATCACAGGCAGTTTTTGGCCGGCCCGACGTAGTAGCTTCCCGCCTGCCGCAGGTTGACCAGGTTCGGGAGTTTACAAATGCTATTGTAAATAATTCCGTCCATTTTACCAGAGTTATATTTATACATATATCTCTAAATTAATCGATCTTTAGTCCACTTAAAATCTGCTAAAAATCAAGGTCGTCCACAATATTGATGCAAAATTACTGATGACAAAAAATATAACTCATTACTCACTGCAGTGAGTGAGAGAGCGCGCATTTTCTCGTCGACGAAAACGTGAAGTCACGGACAGACGGACGGTCAGACAGACGGACAGACAGAAGGATATGACGAATACAATAGGGTATATTTTCAATAAATGAAAAAATTAGCTAAAAATACGACGTTTTATGCCAGTCAATGGTGTTTTCCCGCAGATAGTGCGGGATTTCATCTCTCTGTTGCGAGCGCTACGTACAGCAGATCTTCAGGTTCCAGACCTGCTGCACCGCATCAAGATGATGAACATGGAAGGCGAGTTCTCGAGTTGTTCCACTGCCATTATGGATTCTTTTTAGATTTCATAAATAGCATGGGTCCGGTATAATCAAAATCTGGATTTACAGTGAGAAATACAATGAGTTTACATGAAATCTTTATCGAGTAATATTTTCATCCTTGTAAACGGAGTTCACGGAACTCTTCCAAGCTGGAAATTAGATCAGTTTGAAAAAAGAAGCTCAAATGATGTATGCACAGTGATTCTTCCAAGCTGGAAATTAGAACAATTTTATATATGCTGTGAGCTCAAATATTGTACGCACAGTGATGCTGATGGTGTTGTTCGGTGAGCGCTTCGGCTGCGTTACGGAGCGTCCCTCTGCCCAGTGTTCGGCCCTGATGGAGGCCGGCGGGCGGTCCACGAGGGCCATATTTAAGACGGACAACGGCCCTCTACGTCTCTATCGTTACGTCTCCACGCCCCTATACCGACAGCTGGTCGATAGCCAGGACTATATATACAGGTACACTCAGCTTATGAGTTGCAATTAAGGCAGAAGGAAGCATTGAAGCCAGTAAAAAGATGAGTAATATCGGTAAATTAAAGCTTGTAAAACTACATGCATTTAGATAGAGTTGAGCTCTTTTTAAAAACTTGCCTGTTAACTCATAGGAGATATGGAGTCCTGCACTCAAAAAACTACCGCACGTTGTTATGACAGAAAATAAATGTAATCTTTCATCCTGCAAGTGTGGCGAAGCAGAAGTACGAAGAAGCCAAATCCCGCAAGGGGAGTGAAGAGGCGCCCTCGGGTGGTGGCACCACCGTCCTGGAGGGCCTGATGCGGGCTCAGCAGCTGGGGGAGCGGGAGGTTATGGGGCTGCTGTGTGATGCTCTCATGGCCGGCGTCGACACCGTGAGCTCATCATAATATATAATAATATAATAGTAATAATATAATAATAATAACAGTTTCAGCGTTTGTAAGGCCATAGGCCTGTCGCCGATTCTTAACATCGCAGAATATTGTTGGGGTCTCGAACGCACAACTCACTGCTTCAAGTTTGCTTTGCTTAACTTAACCGCCCGGCCTCCTTGCCAATTCTGACAGGAAACACGCTAAGAAGACGGTCCTTGGGAAATAAGTGTTGAAACTAGACAAAATATGTATCTTTTGCATTGTTCACGCCTTCACGGACGCAATGGAGACGGTGCTTGAGAAAACCAATTTAGATTGATATTAGACAATTTGGTCCACAGTTGGGAACGAATAATCAACTTCGTTACAAGATAATGTGAGAGTCAATATCATATAAACTATGACCTAATAAAGTTTTTTTAAATACTTAGATCTCCGTGATGGGCAAACAGTTAGGTAACTATTTTATCAAAAAATTTATTTGCTGGTTCAAATTCACTAATTACAATGAACAATTTTCTTTGTAATGTTTCATGACCGTGTTAATAAAAAGCAATTACATTTATTTAATCCCTATTTAACTACTACCTGGAGTACTATTCCTGAAAAAAAAAGGAATTTAAATAATTTCCTGATTCTTTTTATTTCACACATAATCGATTCTTCGAAACAATTTCGATTTCGCGCATAACCGATTATTCGACACGATTTCGCGCATAAATTTCCATTGCTGAATAAAGTGATATAAGTTCATGGATTGAACGCAACTGACTATGTGCACGTGCGTTCCAGACGTCGTACGCGCTAGCGTTTGCGCTGTACCATCTCGCCTGTAACAGCGGCCCTCAGCAACGGCTGGCCGATGAGACGCACGCTCTGATGGCGACATCGCATGGTCGGGTACGTCTTGTGTTGAGCTCATGCATCGCTAATTTAGTGTTAACATAGTAGACGGAACTACCATTGCTTGGTCATGTCCAGCATTAGACGGCGGGTCTACCTATCATCAGTTATGATCCTTAATATTTATAGTGTGCGGATCTTATAATGTTCAGGATTCTAATTGTAAGAAATATCAATCCACGGCTAAGTGTTCAAACTGTTAGTTGCGAACAATTTCGATTATAAAACAGGTGCATCCATCGAAATTTTGATGAATTTTAGTACTTATTTTGTCTACTTTGATTAAAATAGATGAGATTATTTCAAGACTAACCTTGTCTTACGAAAGCAGGTGACAGAAGATGTATTGCGTGCGGCAAAGTATACGAGGGCGGCGCTGAAGGAGAGCATGCGACTTATCCCCATCTCCATAGGAATCGGCAGGATCAACTACTCCCCCATCCTGCTCCGGGGCTACCACATCCCTGCTGGGGTATGAGTAACTTATCCCTGCTGGGGTATGAGTAACACATCCCTGCTGGGGTATGAGTATCACATCCCTGCTGGGGTATGAGTAACACATCCCTGCTGGGGTATGAGTAACACATCCCTGCTGGGGTATGAGTATCACATCCCTGCTGGGGTATGAGTAACACATCTCTGCTGGGGTATGAGTAATACATCCCTGCCGGGGTATGAGTACCACATCCCTGCTGGGGTATGAGTAACACATCCCTGCTGGGGTATGAGTAACACATCCCTGCTGGGGTATGAGTACAAGCTTTTGACGTTCTGATTGTACGATGCTGCCGTCACGATAGAAAAAAAAACAAGAGATTGAGACATATTTTATAACACCAAAGCCATTATCGGCAGATTTTGGACGCCTTTATCGGCAGGCTTTGGATGCATTTATCGGCAACGCAAAAGGAAATAAGCCGGAAAATATAATAATGAAATACACAAGAGTATTTTTCCACGTACTTGCGGGTCATTCAAAGTTAGATCAGACGATGCTTTCACGGTAATTTTATTAAAACTGCAGCGAGTAAAGCCTCATGACCTTATATATGGTCATGTTCAATTAAATGAACAAGTTTTGTTAGCATGCGTGCTCGGTAAAATGAAATATGAATTTTCAAATATTGAAATAATCACGCAGTTTTCCATCCACTGCTTTTCATTTTGATTCATAATCTAAGCAATTGTCCATTTTATAGCCGCAGAATGAAAATAAATGTTAAAAATCCTCCTGTATTCCTGCAGACAACGATAGTCTCGATGAACCAACACATCGGAAGCAACCCGCTCTACTTCCGCGACCCTGAGGCCTTCAGGCCCGAGCGCTTCTTGGAGGACAGCGCCGAGCTCCACCACAGCCACGCGCTTCTGCCCTTCGGTCAGGGCAGCAGAATGTGCATAGCGCGCAGCATTGCTCGTCAGGCTGTCCACACGACATTGCTACACGTTAGTGCCATAATTAAGTAAAATACGTAAAAGCCTGTACGCCCTAGCGTAAAAATACGCCTTAGCCTAGGCACTAATTACTATTGTACAGTTCACGGCGTTAATTTTCATTTGTCCACACGACATTGCTACACGTCAGTGCCATAATTAAGTAGAATATTTATTGCCTGTACGCCCTAGCCTAGGCAATAATTACTATTGTACAGTCCACGGCGTTAATTTTCATTTGTCCACACGACATTGCTACACGTCAGTGCAATCAATTTGTAAAATATTTATTGCCTATACGTCCTAGCCTAGGCAATAATTACTATTGCACAGTCTATGGCGTTAATTTTCATACTTCTATAGCTACCAAACATTTAGGACAAAGAGCAATGGAGATTGTTAAAGTCAGTGGGATTTTCGATTGATGATAACGTCTATTGATAATAACGTGCATGAAATTAAATATCTATTTGGTTTCTGCACGGATGTAGAGTAATGAAAATTGCGATATAATGGGAGAAAAGTTATAACAACTTGAGAAACCGTACGGTTGAATGACCGGGATTCGGCTTCACTGACTGATTTCTGAGTACACTTGCGTCACTGAATAATGTTCGTAATACTAGTAATACAAGACTGAGAAAATTGTCACGACTAAGGCTAACTTTTTATCAGATGGTGAATAATTTTACGTTGAAGTGGCACGGACCAAAGTTGGGGTGCAAGGTGCGCTTGATCAACGAGCCCGACGCGCCCCTCTCACTGTCCTTCACTGACAGGGGTGAGTACACTCTTCACGTTCATCAAATTACTGTTAATACAATTGTGCAATTATTATCAGCATTTATTAAAGTTTGTGTTTTTATTTGTCGCTGAAGATATACAGAGTTAATTTGTGTGCGCATCCACGATACTTATAATTTCGTTGCCAACGAAATAATATTTTTAACAAAGGAACCTTGGGACGTTGACAAATGGGTGGATGAGTTGAGGTTTCCTATATGAGGTTCGAGATTGAGAATGAACTTTTTAGAGGCCAGAACGAGTTTTTGTTCAAAAACATTGGATAGTAAGCCTGGAACTGGTTGATAATAGAGCTAGAGACGAAAAAACTATGGCCTTAAGCTATAGGTTTAATAGAATCGCTTCGATGCTGTAAGGTAACGCTCATCTATTATTATCCATCTTATTGCACCATTCATCACAATCAATCAACTGTACCTTTCACTACAATTCATTGCACCATCACTATTACTTAAAAGCGCGTATGTGCAAGAATTGTACTATTTTTCCCATACCCTATTGATCTCAAAAAGTTTCATTAAACCCACTCATGAAGTCAAGATTTACTTTCGAGTAAAATCAGGCAATAACTGTGAAAATTCGGAGAGAAAGAAATAGCAAATAAACGCAAGTATACGTGTTAAAGTTTATTTTAAACAACTGCCTTATAGACTAGAAATCTTCGAACGATCATCGTCAGCTTTCGCAAGTGAAATCGGTAGCCGAAGATTAAATGCAGCAACATACGAGAAATAACTAAGCCGGGGGAAGTAATTAACGCGAAAAACATGAACTGTAAATGGAAGACATCTAAAATATAAAACATATAAGAAGCATTTTCGAGGAAGCCCACCGCAATCAACGTTTGAGCTGATACGGTCTATAATGTTAGTCTGAATTCATAACGAGTCACGTAAATGTTTTGTGTGAACATTGTAACAGAACTACAGAGTTACATAAACATATACGACTGATGTCAGAAGGTTGAGCAGGAGCAAATGTACAACAAATAATCCTATGTATAAATTTACATATGATTTGTTGATATGTAGATTTTGTAGTAGACTGTTTTCTGGTTAAGTGATGTAACATAAGTTAATATTCAATCATATTTTCAGAGGTAAAGGCGTCCGTCTCTCCACAACCAGCGGGTTGATCTGCTGCCTGACAGAAACCCAACTCAGGAGGAGGAGGAAGAACGTTGGAATGTTGGCACCTCTAGAAATATTTAATCCGCTATTTTAAATTAAAATCAATCACTGACACGAGTTACCACCCATGTTTAGACACTGAAACTTGACATTTAGACGGTCAATTCTATCGCCGATGTAAAGTTCATAATCTGTGGCATTTCAAAATTTGAGTAGCAAATCCCAAATGAATCTATACCGAGCAAGTCACACTTAATCTCATTCCCATTATTCGCGAAGAATAACATTCACTAGAAAAACACGGACTCATGATTGCTCCACCAAAGGCCATTTCATCATATATGTGTTCATTATTAATACACCAGTGTTTGAAAGTCTTGCCAAAACCGACGAAAATGAAGTCTTGTGATCATTCAAGTGGATTCAAATGACAAAGTAGAATTTCTTATAAAATAAGAGCAAGTTCACAGCACTAGTGTGCAGCTCAAGCTTCAGAATTGAGTTATTGCCAACCTTCTGAGAATCTCTAATCTCGAATAATTCTAATGAATAAGCTTATCTTCTAAATTTGATCAAAATCCTGTGCTCTATAACGAGTATCAAATGTTCCATTATTCTACTACCTCAGTGAAGGAAAATAGATTATTTCGATGCATATCCAACAGTAACATTGATTTATCAAAAAATAACATCGCAAAATACGGGTTTCATTATCGAAAGAGACTAAAGTTTCGCACATCGAAGATTGGCTTCTCGAGATTGAAAACGACACAAATACCGTCGCTAGGTCAGCACCTAGAGCACGCGATCAAACGAGGACGGGAATATTTTCAGGTTAAAATCAATATATAGTTCAAAGCCTTCCGAAAAGATGGCAAGAACGAGAGGTGGTGGAAATTTGTTTGAGAAGTTCAGTCTACCAGAAGAAGGCAGGATGTAGTCATCCCCGCAGACACCAATGGAGATCATGTAAACATTTATCTCGAATGTCAGCGGATAAAGTAGGTGATGCAGATTCTACAGTACTCGTTCAATGCGTGTACTATACAGCGAAGTAACGCAAATAAATGAATGAGGATAAGTAAATATCATGAATTTTTGAGCTTCCCACCTTGGATGTCGAGGTTTACGTGCGCAATGAAACCTATCCAGAACAATAGAATAGCTCAAACTATAGCCATCGAGAAGCATCTCTTGTTTTGTCATAAAATCCTTTCCGACAAAATTATTCAAAGCCGATTCGAAATAACTGAATAAATGAAGTTATATATCCAAATTTATCCAGCCAGCCTCAGCTATAAAATGAAATCGCCAGTCATTCGAAAACTAGAACTTAATATACGATCTCGAGTTCGTTAGTTAAGCGACGAGTGTCGATCTGCCGCAGCTCTAGACGTGGATTCATTCCTCGCCTCGAGGTTGCCTTTAGCTCGTCTCAGGACCTGGTGCGTCTTTGTGAGTTGTCTGCAGATGGCGCGCTCGACCGACTGCTTACGTGCGTTCGCTTCATTAAGTTGCTCAAGAGCTTCCGTGAGGCGCGCGTTGCTGCTCTGTAGGCGCTCCTGTAACGCCTGCACTTGTCTGCTTAGAGTCTCGTTAGTAGACGCTAGTGAACTGTGACCTGCAGGATACAACACGCGTGAAAAAATGGAAAACGGTTCCTCCTTTCGTTTGAATTACTTCAAAATTTATAACAAAATGGTTATAAGGTCACATGTAAGCTCAGAAAATATATGTCTTCAGGAACTAAGTAAAGTGAAGCAAGAACGGATAGGTCTTGGGAGCTTACTTTGTACGGCACACAGCTGACCAGAAGCGACAGGAGGAAGAGAATGTCGGTCGGAAATGACGACATCGATGGGCAGTTCCAACGGCATCGCACTGATGTCAGAGCTAGACGCCGATGCGCCCTTAGGAGAACGCGTTTTGTTCCATTCCAGCGACGAAAGTTTCTGCGAAGACTCAGGCAAGTGATCATATTTCTTCGAGTCATGATTAGAGACGTGGCATATGACCCGTTCAAGGCTGGACATCTGACCATTGTCGGAAGAGCCAAGACCCAAGTCAGGGCTCTCACTGCGCCGGCTGGCGGTGTCGTCGTCAGGTCTCTCCAGAAGGTCTGTGAGAGAAGGCGACAAAGGACCTGTGTTTGTCGCAACTCCGGACAGTACGAGGTTTGGATCAGAGAAGCGCAGGTGGCGCAGTGGGGATGTCATGGCACTGGAGGCTCCGAGCACACGTTGATGTTGCCGCTCCCGAGAGCTCAATGCACTCTGAGCCGCGGTAATTGACAGGAACGATCTCGAGAGGGAGTTCCGATGCGATGTCGGGGACAGGGTAACAACTGTCTCCAAAAGGTTTTCTTTGTTTTCATCCCATTTATGGCCTGGAAGTAAGAATATAAAAATTACATCCTTGCCTTAGAAAGCTTACAAGTACCAAGAATACAGAAACATCGAAAATAACAAGAAATGCTACATTTTCTTAATCTTTTTTTTTTCAGCGTCAGTATATGGGGATTAAAATACAAACAATACAAGTAGAAAGCAAGATAGATTTAAAATATTTAAGGCGTTCAATTAAACACGAAGAAACGAATTACATCCAACAAAAACTACCTCAGCACATATGATAAACGAGGTGCAAAATGCAGCATAAAGGCGGTAATAATAAGAATAACATCCCACCTTCACGATGTCTGTTGAACGCATCTTGCTTCGTCTTGAGCACCTGCAGTTCACTTCTTAGTTTGATGCTAGTTTTTTCGGCAGCAAGAAGCTGCTGCAAAGCTTCTTGCAAGCGTCCCTCTAGCTTCATATAATCCTCTTTGGAATGGCACTGCTGCTGCAGCTGATGAAGCTTTTGCTCCGAGCTACGTAGACGATCTTGCAGTTGTTTTTCAGCTTCCTGCCATTTATGCTCAGCATTGCGCAGTTTATCAGAGCATTCTTGCAGAAATTTCTGCTGCATCGAATATAATTCTTTTGCATTTTCTTGACGCAGAAGCGATAATTCCTGTTGTGCTTCTGAAAGTTTTAGAGAACATTCCTGCTGCATCTGCGTCAACTTTTCCTCCCACTGCTCTTTGATAAGACGAAGTTGTACCTGCGTCTTGACTAACGCATCCTCAGTAGAGCGTAACTTCAAGCAAGCTTCTTGTTCACTTTCATTGATTTCATTATAAAGCTTCTGCAAATGCGAGTAATCCTTCTGCAGCACGGAATAGTCATCTTGCAATAAGGCGTGGTTCTTTTGAAGTTGGTGCACAGCTAAAGACCCCAGACGTGATTCCCCTGCACCGTCGCCGGAATGCTTGCGAGGTGTCTCCTTTGCCACAGATTCCAGCGTTATATCAGACTTATTGCTGAGTTTTTCAACCGCAACGTAGCCAGCAAGTTTATCCTGAAGTTGGGCTTTTTCCTTAGACAGCTGCGTGTTCAATGACAGCAAGTGACTGCATTTGGACTGCAGGTTCCTGACTGTAGATTGAACTTGTTGCAATTGTTCAGAGAGAGAAAGTGTAATCGTTAAGCTGCCTTCACAGAGGCTATCTTGAAGACGACTGGTTTGGGACTGCGCGGATAAAAGTTCAGCCTGCAGCTTGGACTTCTCTCCCAATAACACGAGTCTGTCTCTAGTGGCTTTTAGAACTTGTGTTTCGCTTGTTTGTAGTGCCGAATGAAGATTGCTGATATCGGGCAAATGAGCTGCCTCTTGTACGCAGGCGTACATCTTACTTACAGCTCTGTGTTGCTCTCGCAGGCGAGACTCGCTTTCCTCGAACGCCTTCGTCACCTCAGAAAGGCGCTCCTGGAGCCGTGCTTCTCGCTCCTCATGGCCGGACGACGCCTCACGAAGTTTCGTCTCTGCAGCCAGACACTTGCCCCTCCACTCCTCCACCTCCTTGGAGTGCTTCAGATCACAAAGCTCGAGCTGAGCAGTGGCCGAGTTTAACGTCATCTGAGATTCTTTGAGCTGCGCTCGCAGCTCGTTTACGATCTTGGCCTCCTCGTCAGCTCTACGCTCAGCGACGGAGCAGCGGTCGCTCTGCACCTGTTCGCATCGCTGCGCAAACGACAACTTGTCTCGGGTCAGCTGCAATGTCTCCTGTATCGTACAGAGGGCAACAGTCAATTTAGAATTTAGATTCTCCAAAAATATTTGAGTCAGCTGCTATGTCTCTTGCATCGTACAGAGGGCAACAGTTAATTTAGATTATTCAAAAATATTTGAGTCAAATGCTATATCTCCTGCTTCGTACAGAGAGCAAACAGTCAATTTAGTTTATCCGCATTTTAAACTATTACAACTAAAAATGAAGGAAAAGTGACAGAAATAGTTATTACATCCAATATAAATCATCGAGCTCATTGAATCTTGAATAAATTACAAGTTACTTCTATGAAAGAACTAAACCAAGTTAAAAGCTGTACAATGCGCAAATATGACCATACCTGAGCATTGAGCAGTGCGGCTGTGATATGCGCCAGCTGAGAAGGATCTTCGTGCATGCGACTGCAAGACAGCACCGCAGCTTCCAGCTGATCTCGCAGCTGATCGTTGTTGCTAATTATAAAATCAAAATTAAGAACAAAAAGGCAAGACCCAATACAACCTATTTATGAAAATGAATACATAATCATCATCTCCAAGAAATACATCGGACTAAATTTTCTTTTTTGTTTTGCATTTCAAAGTGATCATATCAGTGACAAAATAATGCAACTCACCTGATGCTCTCTTCCAGTTTGGACCTAAGGCAACGTATTTCTTGCAAGAGAGGGGCAGCCATTACAATATTGTCTTCGGTGCCAGAGAAGAGTCGACGAGGTTTCTTGACGCTGGCGTTGCCGTATGTAGCGCACAGCCCGCTGCTGGGAGTGTCGGACGATGACACGACGTCGGGCTGCTCGCTGGTGGTGGTGGTCACTGCCTGAGTTCTGGGAGGCTGGCAGTCGCTTTGCTGGGGATCACTTGAAGGACTCAGCTGCAGGCTCAAACTCTGGTAGATGTTGAGCTCAGCTTTCAGAGTTTCGTTGAGATGCTCCAGAGTTCGTAGCTTGGCCGTAAGTCTGCGGACTTCGCACGCGTCTGATCGTCGTTTAGGCGAAGGCTTTATGGCACTGCCAGGCATCAAGGTACCGCAATGAGGTCCCACTAACGGCATCACACAGCTCGAGTGGACTGTGGTAATCGAATCAGGCGGGAGCAACAGTTCCTCAGTATCCGACTCGGAGCTATGCACAGTTCCGAACGCTGCTCGCGAGTGCCGGGACCGAGACCGGTCTAAAGTGGCCGCGAGACCACTAGTTTCGAGACCAATGCGAGCCAAAGATACGTTTCGATCTGGTTCACTCCATGCCTCGCTCTCAGAAGGAGAAGCAACCACATTGCGTATCTCATTTACTGATTTAGTTGGCGACCCTTTATCAGAAGTCCCGCTAGATCTCACTAGACCCGAGTGCGGGGACAGTAAATTAGTAGTGACAATCGGCTCTTGATTGGAAGTAGGCTCATCACAAGTATGTGGCTCCGTCTGAGGATTATTCTCTGTATTTATTTCGTCGGGCCTAACATTCTCCTCGATGAGCGGCGCCATCTTGCCATTCGAAAGCGAGTCTGAAGACAGATAAGAAGCAGAGAGATCAGGTAGTGAGGACACCGACTGTCGCGGTGCCATTGCCAGTAGAGTCTGGCAGGCTACTTCAAGTGACATACGAGGAGCGACATCTTCAGAGCTACGTAGAGTAGAAATGTTACTGCTGTTAGAGGCAACTGCAAGTTTATGTTGCAATTCAGCAATTGTGGTTGTATAAACGAGCAATTTTTCAGACAACTCCTTTTCACGTTTAGTAAGATCATCATTCATGCCGGTCATCTGAACGAGAATGTCATCAATTCTCCGAGTTCTTAGCTCAATGTCGGGAAGAAGCGGGATGGCTTCGGACGTAGAAAGACGCTCTGCTATTGAGGAAGTGCGCAAAGATCTATCTGGCAGGTTTAAATATCTGGAAACCTCAACACTTTCATAACAGTTTGATGCATCACATAGCGTTTCCCCTTCAATGTCCTCTTCGAGACTAGAGTCGAAGGCGCTGAGATCCTCCAGGAGTGACTGCGAGAGCGTCTGAGACAAGGCACGAGAATCATTCAGGGACTTGTGGAGCGTGGTCCTGGTGATCCCTGTGAGTTTACTCAAGTCGATGATGCCGTGGTCTTCCACCTCTAATAGTTGTTCCAAGAACTCGGCGAGCTCCTCAAGACGACCGCGCAACAGATCACACGCGTTACTAGACTCTGTCAAACGGTGGCGCAGACGGTTGCACTCTCGCCGATATTTACTGACGATACCGTCATAATTCCTATAAGGAGTTGCAGGAAGTGGTTGGCTCTTAAGAGCTTCTCGCAGCTCCTTAATTTGTTCAGAGAAGTTGCATACAACAGTTGGTGAACAGTTCTCCTCGATTCCAACCCTGGGAGCAGCGTCGGCGCCAAAAGGTTTATGAGGTACGACGTGGGACGGTTGCGCTGAGGTGATGGTAACTTGCACCGAGGTCGGCTGACCGTTTTCACGAACAACCGAAGTTCCATCACTTTTTACATTTTCAGTATGTTGTTTAGCCGATAAAAGTAGCTGAGTTTGAAGACGAGCAATGTCGTTCTTTAATAGCTTCAATTCTTTTTCTAGAACATTAATTTTGCAATCTTTCTCAGCCTCACACTCCTTCAATTTGACTTTGAGCTCCTCTATTTCTGAGTCCATGTTCAAATTATCACGTTTACTTGACAGAGCGTCTAACTGTTGTTGCTTCTCGCATAGAGTTTTCTTTGTACTGTTAAGCTCAGCTTCAAGAGCATCAATGCATTTTTTGTTTTCTTCAAGAAGCTGCTGGCGCTGCGAGAGTTGTTCCTTCAGCGCGCTCAGGTCTGAAAGGCGTTGGCGCTCGGCCTCTTCCTTAAGTTTGAGCGCCTGGCGGTTAGATGAAAGCTCTTCAGCTTGTTCACGTAAACTGTCTTCAGCTCGCTTCAGCTCTGCGCTGAGGGCTGCTAGCTGCTGCTTCTTCTGCTCCATCTCAGCCCACAATCGCTGCACACACCACATATATTGGTTAGTACGACTACAGGGGAGAGATGGGCTAATCCAATTAAAATTGCTCGATTTAAAGTGAATTCGTAGTGAAAGAAACGGACATTGATAATCAAATAAACCTCAACTGGTTTGACGAAACTATATAAGAACTTTACATTTTATCATTAATTGAGAGTTGGTTGCATTGGTTGCTAGAAAAAAAGGCTCCCAGTAGAAATACGTGTTAAATGTTCAAATTTGTTTCCGGCTTGGAGGCGATGTGAGAAAACTTTTTGGGATTGGAACTGAAACGTGAAATTCTCCCATCTCTCTGGAACCTCAAATGTAAGTTACTAACATTTAATGTGGAGCCCAGCACAACATCTACACGTACGACAAAGGAAAGCTCAGACAGAATAAAGAAAAAATGAATCGCACGAGTTTACAATTCGCGCCTTATTCGGAAAATGAAATCAATCTAATAGACCATTAGGAACCCTGCAACATAATTCTAGGGAAGATTATACTTCCATTATGGTGCTGATAGTTCAAGATGGTTAGTAGCTATACAATGTAGGTGCAGACAGATGAGAAGTCATTCAGTACCTACAATATTATTCATATAGGAGAGAAGCAGGAATTTAAGAAAATAAAAAAAATTAAAACTTAACCGTGAAAGAGAGCAAGTCATGAAAAAGGTTAAATCTAAGATATGAATAGAAATCCCGATACGAAAAAAGAAGGAATTGGTCGAAATACTACAGGAAGAACTACACAAAAATAGTGTCTTGTCAGAAGCACGACTCGTTAACCGAAATCATAGAAACAAATGTACTTGTGCTGCACAAGTAAATAGTCTATTTAAATGTCTTCCAGAGAACCATACGCAATATTCCGAACAAATAATTTCAGAGTTAAATAGCAAGAAAGCACTACAAATGAATTGATTAGATACTCACCATAATTTTGAGGAGTTATAATATTATTCCAAAATATAAAATAAAGTTAATAAAAATTCAAATCCCTAACAGCTGAAAAATTTATTGAAACAAGTAAATGAACAGACAGATAAAAATCCACAATCATCAGATGATGCCTCCATGAAACGGTTTTTCAGTAGATGTCGATATTGGCGTTTGAAGTCAATAATCTATCCGATGCTTCATTGAATCTATTAGCGGCAAAAGAATGTTTATTAGCGGCAAAAGAATGTTTGTCGTTAAATGTGATAAATTTGGTTCTATGCATATTGGTTAAAAACGCTAACCTTCTAATTTTGACTCGTTCTACATACTAAATTCATACTTGGCGGCTCGTGATCGAATCAGATCGCTTATTTGCTTAACAAGACGGGGTGTAAAGATTGCAAAGGAAAATTATTTAGTACTCCCTAATGCTGGAAGAAGACAAACAATGGAAGTCTGAAGAAGAATGGTCGCAGTTAGAGAAATGTCGGACAGACATGTTCTGATTTGGTGATTCGGTTCCGGTCACAATAATGCGAGGCAAGGTCTGGCATGAGCTTCCATGGTTTCTTTGTTCTTCAGTCGCTCTGCAGACATTGGCGAGAGAGGAGCTCGCAGCTCGCCTAATGCCTCCTCCGTCGCGCGCTACGGTAGCGAGTCGGGAACCGCGAGGCAAAGACCGAGTATTACTAGAGTCTTGCGAATGGAAACTGAGTGCGTGTGTCGCTGGCTGACAGAGATGCGAAGGCTCCATGGAATTAGTGCTCGACGCGTGTTCACAATCGTAATCTTGCCGAGGTAGAATATCCGGTAAATTATCATTGTTCTGTGAAACAACTCCGTTTAAACGTGCTTGGTCGCAAGAGTCTGGCTGAGCTTTTTGCAACGCGAACGAAGCACAGGACGAACTTCGCGCCATGCGTTGGTTGGGAATACAGGGCAAGTGTACAGTGTGGTGAACACGAGCTGGGAACAATTGCTCTGAAACCAGGCATGGAGACTCACAGTCGTACGATGCAAAAAGCGAATACGCATCTCCAGAGTCGGGCATGACAACTGGACTTATGCGACCTACGATACTTCTGGACTGTTGACTGACATCCTCACTAGATGCCATTCTGTATTGTACTTGATCCACGGAAAAGTTTGTTTTGAACGCATTTTCTTGTACGAGATTACGGGACAGAGAGGCGGTCTCATGTGAAGAGCGACTTGAGAAATACGCTGAACCGTCCGTTGAACACAAATCGTTGGCATTTCGTTGTTGATTCTCAAACCATTTATCTCTAGAAGACGAGGCAAACTCTGAGATCCCCGTCTTTTCGTCACGATTATTATTTTTTGCACTTTTGAGCTGGTTGTTTGATCTGGAGCAGCTACGCTGGTAATGTTCGTATTCAAGGGGATTAGATTCGGCCTCAGCACTGACTTGCAAGTCGGGTATTGCGGCTAACTTATAGTACTCACGTGCATCATTGCCACACAATTCTTCGTCACTCGAATTTTCAGATAAATTAGACGAGTTCGTTAAGCGCGAAGGCGACTCACGAACAAGTGAGAATTCATCCGCTCGAGTGTTTCGTGGACGGATAACCGCACGATTATCGTCAGAGTGAACATGCCACGAAAGATGCTGTAATACATTCTGCACTCGTGACTTCGAAGAATACGAGTCGTGCGGAGGTACATCAAGCTTGTTTTCTTCTCTGGAGTTGCGTTCATGTCGTTCATTTTCGATGAGAATATTTTTAGGCTTGGTTTGAGCAGGTCGAGTTGCGCTAGTTTGAATTTTTAGATCATGGCGACGAACCTGTGTAATTGGCGTCCGTCAGGAGAAGAAATGAGACCAGCACTAAAAATAAGTCAAGATAAAGTGGTGAAAAAGCACAATTTTGTACAAATTTATGGTTAAGTAAGCGATAGCTTGGAAAATTAATGCAAGCTTTAAAAATTATATGCAGCAAATAGCCGTGTCAACATATGCCGACCATACACACACACCAGCCACGACAGACACCTTGTGTGCCGTGATACGTTTTACTTACTGTGTAGAAACGTGACCCGAGGCACCAACTATATGGATCTTTCCACCAACTAAATATGAAAACATTCACAAGTTCTCAAGCGTAGGTATTAGTTACAGCAAACAGTGCAACAACGGATCCATTTATTCATCCTTTCATCCTTACCGCACTGGGAAAAATTGGAGCGTCACAAGCCTAGCGGGAACTGACCTCGTGCTCCTCCTCGACCATTTCCTTGATGGAGTCCTCGCCGCGGTCCGCGGTCTCCGCCTCCCACTTGGCCTTGCCCAGCATGTCGAGCGTCTCCTTCAGCTCCGCCACGAGGTCCTTAATCTTGCGGTCCTTCTTCTTCAGGTCGCGGCGCAGGTTCGCGATCTCCTTGTCTCGATTCGAAAGCTCCGTTGCAAAACCCTGCGTTGAAAAATTCTTAGTCGCTGCAAAAAGCTTAGTGGCATGAACTGATGTTCTCTTCGTAATGCTCATTAAACGTGCATGAAAAATGTAGGTATAGACATGAACATGAAAAATATCTTTATATGGGGAGATTAAATTTGAATCGAATTGAAACCAGAGCTGCCAGTAAGACAGGATGCAAGTAAACAACAAGTAGTACCGCAAGTACGAAACTGAATAAATTCCAAGTAAATTATGAATTAATAGAAGACTATGATGGATTTGTCTTTAATTAGATAGGAGAAAACAAGTTGCAAATGTGCGAGATGCTGTTACAAATAAGCAAATATTTCACTCTGGATGGCAGCGTTCGAAGGAGTATATAGTAAACTAAACGACGCAGATAATTTTCAATGAAGTATCACTAAATGAAATTATCAGGACCACAACAACGGTTATTAACCTTAAAAAGATACATTAGCATCTTCTCAAACTTCAGGAAACCTATCAATATTAATTCACTGTGAAACAGTGCAATAAAATGTTCAGGAAATATATTGGCCCGGTCAACAAGATATAAAACGACTTGTATAAGAAACAACATATAGGAGGACTCGTATAATAAATTCACTGACAGATATGGCGGTACAGCTCTTGTCGTAGTCCTGCTGCAATTCACTGTCAAAAAGTGTAATAAAATATCAAGGACTATATTGACCC
The DNA here is from genome assembly GCF_000764305.2 of Hyalella azteca. Classification (NCBI taxonomy): domain Eukaryota; kingdom Metazoa; phylum Arthropoda; class Malacostraca; order Amphipoda; family Hyalellidae; genus Hyalella; species Hyalella azteca. The sequence continues at coordinate 9,315 of NW_025939316.1, read as the reverse complement.
GTTCAACAAAATATAAAACGACTTGTATAATAAATTCACTGACAGATATGGCGGTGCAGCTCTTGTCGTAGTCCTGCTGCAGGTGCAGCACGCGCTCCAGAGACTCGGCCAAGCTGTTCTCCAGCTCGTCTGCTCGATCTGGCCCGTCTTCTCCTCGATAATTCGGTCACGTTCCTCGATTTCTTGAACTTTTATCGAGATTTCAGGCTCGACCTGAAGAAAATATAAGTTTTGAGATTAAATCATAACTCAAAAATGATATTTTTTGATCTCTCTAACATACTCATACTCATGAAAACCTCAGGTATAAGCGAGAGAAACCCCCATATGAAATTGAGAACGAAACCTCATTGCTAATCGGCGCGGTCAATACTCTAGCTTGCAAAGGTTTTCAAAAACACTGGTGCCAGTTCTAAGTCAACACACGCTGATTAGTTTATCAAACATGCCTCCTAAAATTCAATGCTGCAAAGATTAATTCAAATTTGTGTAGTCCTCACACAAGAATGGCTTCTTTAATTAGAAGCATATGAATAAATTTTTGAAGCGATTGCCCGTTCATTTTTGGAGCCCCAGTGAACCGGTCTTATAATGTCAAAAAGATTATTTCATTTTTTATGCCCAAACGAACCGGGCATAAAATGTCAAAGGGATTACTCAGCAATTCATACCCTATTAAGGTCACGGTGCAGGCTGGTAATTTCTGCGTCCTTGACCTCCATCTGCCTGATGTGCTCGGACGCCTCCTGCTGCAGCGCATCTACGCGCTGCTCTCGTTCCACCACCTCATTTGTCTTCAGCATCAACTGTAAGAAATGCGAACATTACTTTAAAATTATTAAACCCAAATCCTAACAAAATTAATCAATAACAGCAGCAAATCTCAGAAGAGAAAATAATCTTCCACACACAAACCCAAATCCTAACAAAAGTAATCAATAACAGATTAACAGCACCAAATCCCGAAAGAGAAATAATCTTCCACACAGAGATTACATCAGTACTATTATCAAGCTATAATACATGAAATTATCTTTAGTTCTGGAATTATATTTTATTTCCAAGTCACCTCGCGTCTCAGGTTCTCCAGGTCTTGGCGTAATGCAGCAGCTGTTTGGTCTCGTTGCTGCAGCTCTTGCTGCAGCTGCTGCACGCGTGTCTGCAAACTGCTAACTTGCTGCTGCAGGTATTGAGTCTCTGCAGCTGCAGACTTCCCAGAGTCTGAACTGTTGAGACTAAACACTCCTGACGAAACGAAAAAGCGATGCATTTATGAAAACCTGGCACGGAACTGTCATTGTTAATGAATTTAAATTCATCTACTTAATTTTTTATAAAAAAAGTAATAATTATAATTTCCGCACTGGAAATGAAATCAAAACTAGGGAGAGGTTAGTCAGACGGTGTAATGCCGGGACTAAATAAATAAAAGCCTGGATCAATTAACCAATTATTGAACCAACAAAAAAGTATAATTCTCAAAATAATTCCTTAACTTTCGGGGGAATGAATACTCTCATCCCGATATATAATCACGAGGTCATGCATCCCATAGCCAACACCACAAATAAGCTCCTTAAATCAAAGCCAGGAACAGATGAGAACAGCGACAATAACGATGCAAGATTTTATCAACCAATAATGATTACCTTGCAGAGAAACAGGAGGCAACATGGCGGCCAAGACGCTGTTGCTGTTGGGAATAAGCGGCTGCTGCTGAGCGAGAGGAGATAACGTGTTGTCCAAGCATAGAAGATCCTTCTTCGTGGCATCTTTGTTGTTGGTAGGAGAGTGATGGTAGTGGTGATGTTCCGAGTAGCCCTTCTGATGTTGCTGTTGTAGTTGCTGCAAGTTATTGCTGGTAGCTGGTAAGGTGTTGTTGATGTTGTTGTTAGTGATGTTGGAAGTATTGACGGTGACAGCGGGGTTGGTGTCCAGCGTACAGGCGTCAGGGGCGTGTGTGGTGTCGGACGAGCTTTTGGTGCGACTCTGGTCCGGCGATGCGGGAGGCGCAGCGGTTTTGGGGTTTGATGAAGTATTCTCTATGCGTTCAGAGTCAATTGAAAACCTGATATTTTTAGAGCCATCTGCACCCCATGAGCTTGCATCGTCAGCTAAAGAGGTGTCTGGGAAGGCAAGATCACAGAGCTGTGTGAGCTCTGGCAAGGCCGGAGCAGAGTGGCGTCTCAGAGCAGACTCCAGCTCTGAGCATCGAACCGAGTACTCAGACACCATCTGGAAACGTGAACAAATTTAGTGCAATAAACAAATGTGATGCCCTGAATTCTGCAGTTAAAGAACAAATTCCGTGATAAATTTCATCTAAAATCTCAATGAAGAGAGTTAATGATGATGATTTTAAAAAATTGTGTTGCCAAGAGCTCCAGATTTGTGACTATTTCTAACTCGCAAACCTTCAGAGAGTCAATAGTAATCGAGTGGCATTTAATTTACGCTAAAAAAAATACATTGTGGTAAGTGCCACATTGTTTGACAAATTAAAGACCAAACATTATAACAAGTATCATATTATCTGACTCAACAAACATAAGTATTACATTATTCGACACAACAAAAGCTGAACATCATACTAAAAAGCACCATATTTGTAAGGAGATAAGCTGATCAGTTTAATAAGTACTTTTCTGCATTGAATCAAGCATGTACACATCTATTGACATTGCACCAAATTATTTATATTAATGCGGCCATATTTTCGACAAGACAGGTAAAAACAAGCAATAAATGAAGTGTCAAAAATGTTTCATACAACAATTAGATTTGAAACCCGGGTAGTTATCCTGTTAATTAGATAATGAATAGATAGAGATAATCAAAATGCTTTGTGCTAATGTGCGCAACTTTGAAAATGATAGTCGCAACTTTCAAAGAATGTTTTAAAGAGTGACTCATATTCAGACGCACTTGCTGTTGAGAGGCAACAGTGTGCTGCAGCTGCTCCAAGACATGCTCCTTCTCCTGCAGGAGTCGCTGCAGGTTCTGTACAGCGCGTTCGTTGTCCTGCAACAGCTGTTGCATCTGCAGCTTGCAGTCTTCCTCCAGCTGCGTGATGGCAGACGACGCCTGCGACAACAACTGCTGCTTGTCGTACAGCTGTCGCTTCAGTGACTCGTTTTCAACCTGTCACGAAAATGATATATTAGGATTTATATAAATTATATAGGTAATAGTTGGCTGTCCATGTTGAATAATCATTAGCATTTCGTCGCGTATAATTGCTTGTATTATGGTAAAATTGTTTTAAAATTTATCCAACAGAAAAGACGATTAAATATTGCAATGCGTTTTGCTCACAGTTGAAATTCATACTACATCTATTTGCGGTTGGGATCTTTGAAACATGAATTATTGCGGAATTAAAATTACTTCCGGTTCAAGACAGGGAACTTCGTTGACTAACCGTGACTTTCCATTGCATATATTTTGGCTCCCCGCTAAGGCTAAATGCATCTCTTAGCAAGGCTGTCATGCCCAAGGTCATGTCACTATATGTATGCATGGTGCTGATATTTACACTTCTCGTTGGTACAAACGTTTTCTGAATTTACATTGACAGACAGACGTAGTGAAATTTTCGCACTGTTGAATGTAAAAATCAACTAATTTTTCAATTGCCTAAGCCTATTAATAAGTGTATTGAGGTATGGAATTGGATTCAGATTTGCTCATCATTTGGCAGAGCTACGAATCAGGGTCTTGAAATAAATGACAGTTCTTCATTAAGAACGACCAAACTTAAAAAAATATATAAAAAATATAACTCAGTACTCACTGCAGTGAGTGACAGAGAGCGCATTTTCTCGTCGACGAAAACTTGAGGTCACGGACAGACAGACGGACATGGCGAGCACAATAGGGCATTTTGTCCACAAATGAGAAAATGCGCTAAAAAGAACAAGATCGTATTTTTTTGTCCTGATCATTGCAAATGAGAGTCTTGATCACCTATAAGAACAAATTATAAGCTATAATTATAAGTTTATTAAACTCGGATAGCAAAGCAGGGGACACTAGGGACATAAATAAGCGGAGAGCAGCAGCAAACATCGCTCGGTGACGCGCGACTCCTGGCACACCACGCGGTCTAAAATACCCTCGACTGACACATGCATTAAAACAACGTCAACAGGGAGTATGCAAGTGCATTGTAAACCTAAACTTAGTTCGACCATCGTCAGTTATTAATTGATTCAAAACAACACGTGATATAGTGATAGCANGTAACCTTACAGAAATATTGCTCTACCAAACAAGGAAGATCAAATAATATTCAAAGACCGAACTTTGCATGACGTTCATGTTAAATTTTCATAAAAATATGGATGTGTCTGCAATGTTGGTTTCGTTTCACTTCAAGCGTCTAATAGAACCTGGTGGGCTAATAAATCACAAGAATATCGGTAGGATGGAACGAGCATTTGGTGATGAAAGCCCGGCAAGGCAAGGCTGCTACCAAACTTTTGACAATAATTCTACCGACCAACGGCATACATGACTTTAACATCGCATATAAATCAAATGGGCTCACAAAAATGAATGATTTTGTAAGATTAGTGTTGAAGATTATACGATAAATGTGATGACACGAAAAATGTGAAAAATGAACATTGTACGAGTAATGACACAAATGTTTTGTATAATATATACTGCGTAATTTGGCGATTATGCCAAATTACATACCTATACATAATATACACCCTATAATGATCGATATGAAGGTACATGCATCCTCGCCAGTATATCACACAATAATATATCGATTGCAACAATATTCACGGTCATTGCAGTTAGCTGGGTTGTATTCGTCAAAAAAATAAGTGATCACAATTTGACTTCGAATGACGTGTCCATGAGTGTTGTCCATATTAATTTAACAATAATGATATTAAGTCCAACAATGAGTGGAATTAAACTACACAGTAATATTAAGGAAAATAATTTTATTAAAATAATTAAAGTCTTAAAAGAAGACATGAGCGCTCACCTGATGTCGGACTCGCCCAGGCCGTTACCCGCCCCAAGTGCCCCGCCGCTCGCGCCCGCCACCACGCCGCCGCCAGCGCTGGACCCGCCACTCCCGCCCCGCCACCCGCCTGTCATGACAATCTTACACCAACACCAACACAGGGTCTTCTTATTCCCCTGATAATCACTGTAATGTTAGTTAAGTATGGCCTAAAAAATGAACAATTGTATTAATATCGTAGTACCTACTCTACGTACAATAATTAATGAAATACAGCACTGTAGATGCCATGCACTACTTCAGAACAATTTTTAGGCTCAGCGAACTGGACCTTTTAATTCGTAGATAGGAAAAAATTCCTAAGCGTCAGTGCGTTTACTAACAATCTTCTTTACATTAATCGATGACGGTAATAACAAGCAAAATGAAGAATTTCTGAAAGCAGAATAAGTGCTATTTGTAAAAATATTTACATACAGAAACCAAATAAATTATACATGTAGAAAAAAAAATTACTACGGAAACAGTTAAATTCGAATGAAATGATTTCTAGCGCAAGAAAAATATGGATATTCTGAAACAACAAGAACAGAGTTTCTCAGGAGTGACGAAGCTGCAACAAAAAATAGGAGAAACAATTCACTGGTATTGGTTGATTTAACTAGAACTGTTATATTTAGTTATCTTCGTAATTGTTTTTATGACCGCTGACCTGCCGTAAAGCCGCTGCCCGCTGAGTCGAGACTGCCATCGTTCAGAGGTCCGCTCGGGCTCGTGCTGGACAAGGAGCAATACGAAGTAGTATTAGAAGAATGATATGAATAAGCAGGTTTGTAATTATCATTTTAAATAACTTAATAATAAAAATTAGACCAGCATGTTGATTATAATTATAACCAATAACAATTAGTACAATTGTATATTGTAATTGTTCAGCTCGTGCTGAACAAGGAGCAATACGAAGTAGGATTAGAAGAATGATATGAATCAACAGGTTCGTGATAATCATTATAAATAACTAAATAATAACAAGACCAGCATGTTGATTATAATCATAGCCAATAACAATTAGTACAATTGTATATTGTAATTGTTCAGCTCGTGCTGAACAAGAAGCAATACGAGGTAGGATTAGGGGAATGATATGAATCAAAAGGTTCGTGATAATCATTATAAGTAACTAAATAACTAGACCTGCATGTTGGTGGTAATCATAACCAATAACTAAATGATAATTAGTGTTGGCTTTCTCTGGTCATGTAAGCACGGTAAGAGGAATACGTTCGTGTAAATGCAAGAAAAAACACCGTATGCAAATGAAGTCTAGTGTCATCTTTGCTATTTAAGAGTTATTGGTTATGATTATCATGATTATTTTGCATTATTGCTGCTGAGTACGACGATGCCGATGTTATAAAAGCTGATAACAAGACCAACAGAATAATTTATTTTTGCCGAGTTATAAAATCTACTCCAGAACATAACTAATTAAGAAGAATACAGATTATTTTTTAATGAATAATGAATTCTAACTTGACTTTCAAAAGAAAAGCTCTGCGAATAAGTTTACAAAACTGTCACCTGAAACAAAGATAAATAGACAAACAAACAAAAAGTCAGAAACAAAGATAAATAGACTCAAGAAATTAAAGAGTGAGAAAAACAAAGGCATTAAAAAGTCACGAGTGTCCAGTTAGCAAGATGAATAGACTAAGCAGACTCACGAGTGACATAGTGAGCGATAAAGCTAAGTTCAAGGCGGTGCCACGAGACAAGAAACTAGCGGGCTTTGCGAACAAAAAAAAAAAAAAAAAAAAAAAAAGTGACACACAACAACATTAATACACAAATATTTTTATTGGGCAGTCATATACTCGTACGATTAACGATCATAAATAATTGACTTTTAGAATATAATTACAGCTACTGTGGTTCTCAAGCGCACATTTAACTACCGTAAAACAGCTTGAGCCATTAAAATAAATATAAATGAAACAACATTCCTAAATGCAACAATAGTCTAATAAATTAAAAGTACCTATATCACATACAAGTAAACTAATACTCTCAGATTAAGCAGAAGATCTAGAAATAAAATGGAATTTTAAAAACCACGACAGATTCTACAAGAAAACATAAATAAATTGTCTACAAAGTTCGAAATAACTTCAGCCGAAAGCAACTCATCATCAAGTTGCACCATACACTGCATGTAAGAAAAATTACCATTAACGGTATTACCGCCGTTTCAGTGGCCGGTCGGCACGTGAAAAGAAACACCGTGTCGCCGTTTTTATTCTAATTTAACGCTAGAAATCAGTAAAACATCTGATAAAAACGGCGAAATAGTTTATTTTCACGGGGCGACCGGCCACTAGAACGCCAGTGGGACCGTTTTTTCACCGTTCTTTCTAACAGTGTTAGAACTATTGCTATTACGTTACTATTGCTGGTGGGGGAATCTAATTTAGATAGTGAAGGACTGAAGCTCACGTGCAGGGCTTATGAATGGCAGTGTCAGCAGCCGGCGCACATGATGCAAGTCGCGTGCCAAGTTAGCTCTTGCAAACTTAAAAGCAGGCACTTTAATGTGTGCGATCAATATCATTGTTTTAGTAAATACCGGTTGTATTAGTAATATACCGTATCAATATAATCGTTCTAGTAAATACGGGTTGTATTATAATTTATCAATATAATCGTTTTAGTAAATACGGAATGTAATAGTAATTCATCAATATAATTTTTGTATTAAATACGGGTTGTATTAGTCATATATCAATATACTTATTTGTAAATACGGGATCAAACTTACTCTGATAAATACGGGTTGAATATCTACGATTCGGAAATGTGATAACGACAAAGAACTTTCCATCTAAAGCATATAATATTAGTAATATCTCTGGATTCAGATATTCCGGTCGGCATATATGCTCATTTTCCTCAAAATTTTCCCATGCACAGGTCTTTTCTTCTAAGTAAATCCTACTTAATATCATCCTTAACGCTCATGTTCAAATGAATATAGCACACAACTTGCAACATATTAAAGAATGTAATCACCAAATTTGTATGCTGAGCAGCGAGTTAAACAAACAGCATCAAATCTCCGACCCTTGATCGTAAAAAAAATTACTCACTCAGTCACGACGCTGTTGTGCCGGCGTCCGCAGCTACGACACATCACGCCGCACGTATTAAATTCCTCTCAAAATTATCGNTAAAATTATTAAAATATGAGGATATTGCCAGCCATTGTATTCAAAACTCAGAAGTGAAAAAGAATATTGTTCGGTGACGGTTGCGACATTTTTAAAGAACAAATGACGCTTTAACTATAGTTATGGCGTCAGGGAAAAGTCAGAGTTACACGGAAAAATATCGATTATTTATAGTTGAAAATGACCAAAAATAAGAATATAGCTTCTGCTCGTTAAACAAAAATACCAGACGTCATTCAAGAAACATGGCTACGAACATCGCCAAGGCGTTGCAGTGCATGATGACGAACATATAGAAATTACGCAAACTACTCATTAAAATATATACCATTCTAAATTAAAGCTGTCAAAGATCTTTAGTATAAATGAAAATATAAAAAAATATCAAATGATCAACTAAAAAAGCGACCTGAAAAATAAAATATTGTTATTTAACACGGAGATGATTATCGAGAAATATAATAAAAAGATAAAATTACATAAAATACAACAAAATCAGCTCAGGGAACGGAACAATAAGAAACGAAACAAGAAGTTATGTCTCATAATCGAAGCTATATCTCGCGTAAACAAACTGCACAGTGGTAGGCTAGAGAACAAAGCCGAAGCCTTATATGTCAAGCCACGTTTTGACAAAATCAAACTACACGGTGGTTTACTGTACGATGGTTCGCTTGAAAAACAGCATGAGCCTCAAAATACCAAGCCACACTCTGACGACAACAAACTGCGCGATGGTTCACTATAAAACGAGCAGCAGCCTCATATACCGAGCCACGCTCTGACGTAAACAAACTGCGCGATGGTTTACTTGCGAACCAATCAGAGACGTCCACATGCGACGCTGTAACAACAAACAAGAGCCGTACAGACGAGCGAACTCAGGACCTAATGCATGTCTAATGCTTATGCTTCTTACTGATAAAAGAACATTGGCTTGGTCTTGAGAATATAATGTGCCATGCGGGTCCTTGAGTTCATTAGGAGAGAGGCCGAGCAGGGAACTCGCTATTTTAAACATAGTGTTAATTGATGAATTGTTTAACCACCATTACACACTCTAAAAATACAAGTAAATAAAGTAAAAGCATTATTAGAAATGCC